>NC_143018.1:101105027-101322527 GCF_055824585.1 Amblyomma mixtum | reverse complement strand
ATGGATGGATGGATGGATGGATGGATGGATGGATGGATGGATGGATGGATGGATGGATGGATGGATGGATGGATGGATGGATGGATGGATGGATGGATGGATGGATGGATGGATGGATGGATGGATGGATGGATGGATGGATGGATGGATGGATGGATGGATGGATGGATGGATGGATGGATGGATGGATGGATGGATGGATGGATGGATGGATGGATGGATGGATGGATGGATGGATGGATGGATGGATGGATGGATGGATGGATGGATGGATGGATGGATGGATGGATGGATGGATGGATGGATGGATGGATGGATGGATGGATGGATGGATGGATGGATGGATGGATGGATGGATGGATGGATGGATGGATGGATGGATGGATGGATGGATGGATGGATGGATGGATGGATGGATGGATGGATGGATGGATGGATGGATGGATGGATGGATGGATGGATGGATGGATGGATGGATGGATGGGAGCGCCCCCTTTGAAACGGGGTGGTGGCAATTGCCACCATGCTCAGCTTTTCTTTCTTTATTACTTTTTCTCTACTGTGTCGGCAATTCTCATTAAGATTCCATCATCTTTACCTACGGTTTCCTACAATTCTAACCTTATGCCACATCTCTGCTTTTCATCCACCAATCCTCCAATCGCTTTTTGCTAACTTCCACTGCAGATTTATTTACATGACCGTTGTTATCATTAAACCCCAGGGCCTCAGGAAGAGGGACTGTGTCTGCATCGACATCCGGATGGATACCATCAGATTTCAGTATGAGGTGTTCAATTGTTTCCACAGATCTACCACACACTGCACATGTGTCATCTTCTTCGTTAAATTTCTTTTTGTAGCTGCGCGTTTTAAGACACCCTGACCTAGCTTCAACAAGTATGGCACTGCCTCTTGAGTTATCACAGAAAAATTCTTTCCTGATCTGCCTTTTTCAGTATCGATATATTTCTACACTGTGGTTCTATTCCATTGAATTGATCCAATTTTTAACTTCCGCGTTTTTAACCTGTCGTTTAATGCTCTTTCTTTCTCCGTCCTCATGACCGGCATCCTTACTGGTTAGTTTTCTAGTTCTTTTCCGCCACTGTGAGTCAACGCTTTTTTTGTATAAGTATTGAAATACCTTAGCTGCCCACCTGTTATCGTCCAATTTCCTCAGGTGTTCTTCATATAGTATTTTACTTTTAGCTTCCCGTGCTTCGAACGATGCCCAGCCCATATCTCCTTGCACTGCCTCTGTTGTGGTTTTGCCGTGAGCACCAGTGCTAATCTTCCAACAGCTCTCTGATTTACGTCTAATCTCGACTGAACTTCTGCCCTTAAGCACAGAACCGCATTGCCGAAAGTAAGCCCCGGCACCATTATTCCTTTCTAAATACCTCTTAGTTCTTCATATTTGTTGTACCCCCATAATGCTCTATGTTTCATTATCCCGGCGTATCTTCGTCCCTTTGCCTTAAGAGCCTGTTCACGCATTTCCGTGTATATATCTGCGCTTCGTTTAGCCATATCCCGATGTATTTGTATTGGTATGAGGACTCAACGCCATCTATGAATGTTAAATAGAGAATGAAAAATTCCGCATGCTTGTGCATTCACCCTCTGCTGGTATCGCGTCATGCTCTTAAGGCGGAGCTTAATTGCCCTCTCCAGTTGTAGAATGTACACCTGCTTTCGCACATGTTCTCGGTTTAACTACGTTACACCCCCACCAATTATTTACACTTTGTTTTAAGAACGAAAAATGGCTAGTGGGCAGAATTGGCCTTACAATGCTATATTACACCGGAATAAAACATGCGAATAAGCCTCAGATGCAGCAGGATCTATTAACACTGTCCGTTCCGTAAGGAGCTCAAAAACGCGCCAAATAACATTTTGCAAGTGTCTTTAGTAAGCGGCGGATCGATACGTTGCATTGATTGTGTGGTGTGTCTCCACCCTAGCCTGAGTCGTCTGTGAGCCTACGCGTTATTTTTTTGTGTGTGTAACAAAGCTTAATTAAATCAGGAACTAGCGGAGCGTTAATCATTTTTTTTTCTCCAACGGATGCTGTAATTGAGACCACGATTAGCTCCTGATTGCTTCTCACAGTAGGGGCACTAGAGGAGATTGTGTTTCAGATTAATATAAATAAACACGCCAAACTGATATTCGTAATTGCTTCATAAAGCAATTTCGGAGTGTCTCAATTCGTACGTAAACAACCGGCGCTAGCGTTCTGTGGAAGATTTTAGCGACAGTTTTTTTTACAGAGATGGAGAAATCATCTCGTATGTGGACATTTCTGGCCCAGGTACACTGGAAACTATCAGGGAACCCAAGTAAGTAAAGTTTTCTCTGTATAAACGATGGTGTGGAGCACATCGATATAAATATCAGTGGTTGGACAACCGGAAAATGTAGGCAATCTCTCGGGAAAAAAAGATGCCCAGGCTTAGCTTGGTTAAGCCAAGAATGCGTAGCATATTGCGCGGTCTTTTTGCGCGAGGTATTGCTTGGCGGCACTCGATTTTCTCAGCAGCTTTTCCTCCGTGACGTATGGATGAATGGATGGATAGGAGCGCCCCCTTTGAAACAGGGCGGTGGCAACCGCCACCATGCTCAGCCGTCTTTTTTTTTCTTTTTTTCCCTTTTTTTTGCTGTTTTTTTTCTCCTTTTTTTTACGTGGTCACCAAAGCACGTGACGTCACGTCACGTGGTTTGGTGGCTGCTCGGCCGCGCCCAAGGGCTGAACTGAGTGATTGCAATGTGCTACGCATAAAAAATAGCGAAGAGAAGGCGGGCGCAGAAAGAACGGACAGCTGTGCTCCCCATTGAGCGGATGTGTTTGTGAGTTTCCTTCTCGAGGCGTGGCCAACTAGCTCAAATGTCGGTTTAACTTTTGGCATTCTCCATGCATGAAACATGAATGATAGGGTATAAGGTTGGATTTGTGAGCGTTGCTTAATGCACTGAGTTGTCTGATCAGCGATGTTAGATAACTCCTCTTCTCAAATGCTTGTTTTAGTGCTGGGAAAACCAAATTTGTGGCAGCCTGGAAAGAGTGCACACACATTGATGGCCTCCGAGCCCTCGCCAGCCCCTAAGGAAGGCGATAGCGGTAAATGGACGACACAGATATTAGTCAAAAGGGTGGAAATTTGGGCTGGTTGGTGCATGATCTAAGGCTAAAAACAGCGCTAACGGGGACGAAGCAGAGAGAGGGACACGACGCTGACTATCAACCAAGTTTTATTGCACGTTCACCGGTTAAATACCTCTCGTTCGTGCAAAAGAAGAGAAAGAGGGAAGGCGGGATAGACAAGAAACCACGTGGCATGAGATTATGCATTCATACACAGATAATTAATTTCGCTGTCGCGAAGTGAAATGGAAGGGATGCTGACGCACTCTTCACCATTTTGCCGAATGTTGATGGATTCTTCAATTTCTCTCGTCCGTTGGTCTGGGTAGGTAGATATGATTGTGATGTTGCCAAGTTGGGGAGCACATTCATGCTCTCGGCAAAGTCTTGCCAGTTCACTGTTGATGGCGCCTTTCAAAGATCTTTTATGCTTTGGAGCCGTTGATTTAACGCTTAAATCATCATCATCTATCTATCATCCTATCATCTATCTATCTACCTACGTACATATCTACCTACATACCTATCTATCTATCTATCTATCTATCTATCTATCTATCTATCTATCTATCTATCTATCTATCTATCTATCTATCTATCTATCTATCTATCTATCTATCTATCTATCTATCTATCTACCTACCCACCTACCTACCTACCTTCATACCCACCTAACTACCTACCTACCCACCTATCTATCTATCTATCTATCTATCTATCTATCTATCTATCTATCTATCTATCTATCTATCTATCTATCTATCTATCTATCTATCTATCTATCTATCTATCTATCTATCTATCTATCTATCTATCTATCTATCTATCTATCTATCTATCTATCTATCTATCTATCTATCTATCTATCTATCTATCTATCTATCTATCTATCTATCTATCTATCTATCTATCTATCTATCTATCTATCTATCTATCTATCTATCTATCTATCTATCTATCTATCTATCTATCTATCTATCTATCTATCAATCAATCTATCTATCTATCTATCTATCTATCTATCTATCTATCTATCTATCTATCTATCTATCTATCTATCTATCTATCTATCTATCTATCTATCTATCTATCTATCTATCTATCTATCTATCTGTGGTACAAGTAGATGGCTTGAGAGGTGCTCTCTCGCCCTCCTTTCATCACTGTCTCCTATCGCAGGAACTCAGCGCCCCGGATTGGGGAGCAGGCCTTGATTTGGGAGCAGGCCTTCAAGGAGGGCTCATCTCCTCGGCCCGGTCCTGCCGCACGTGTTGCCAGGATAAAACCTCAGGCACGACCAACCGAACGAAAGCCGCCACGGCTAGCGCCGCGCCAGTGCAGTCCGCCGCCTTCATTACCGAGTAAAAAGTGCGTGCAACAAATCTCTACCCCATACCCACAGTTTACAAGCTGCTTATGCCGTAGTTGATTGTGGGCAGCTGTGCACGGTTCTCGGTTCTCGTGCTGGGTGCTCCTTCTCGGTAGCTGGTCGGCTACGTGCGCCTCTTTTTGCAAGTACAATGCGCAGTATTAAGGCGAAAGACTTTAATGGCTCATACTCCCGTCCGTCTGTACGGCGTTACATCCAGCCCCAGGGGTGACTCATCGACGATTATTGGTGTCCACCGAGATATGTGAGAGAGTTACTGCGTAATTTCCTTGCCTCAAATACAATTTTCATTTTCTTGATTACCATCCCTCTTTCTTCTTTCACTCCTACTTCCTCCCTTCCTCTACAAACGGATGACGGGTGTCCACCGAGATATGTGAGACAGTTACTGTGTAATTTCTTTTCCTCAAATTGAATTTTCGTTTTCTTCATTAGGGCTGCTCTTTCTCTTTCTTCTTTCACTCCCACTTCCTCCATTCCTGTACGGTGCTGTTGGGGTGTCCACAAAAGCTTTGTGTTCAAAGAGCAACGCATCATGCCGAACGGGTGGTTGAGTTACATGGACTCCCTGGCAGCGCTAAAACACGCTGTCGCGTTCCACTCCTGAAGGCGAAGCTTAGGCGCCATTAATTAGCAGTTAATTAGTATTTAGGTATGGTTTATTGGCGTTTAACGTCCAAAGCAACTCAGGCTATGAGGGACGCCGTAGTGAAGGGCTCCGGAAATTTCGACCACCTGGGGTTCTTTAACATGCACTAGTCATTAATAAGTGATTAGCCATTGATTAGTAATTTGTCATTACTTAGTAATTAGTCATTAATTATGTGTGACATCATCCAGTCGGGACGTGACCAGTGTCACAGAGGTAGCCAAAGTGGTACGGAAAACGATTTCGCCTCTACGCACTATAGACAAAGTGCCCCCTGAATTTTTATTATCACTAAATAGGATTTATGCGCGATGATTTCCTGAAATACGTGCCATATGTTACAGTACAGAGCGGCTTCCACAGCCGCGCATGGCACCAAAATGAAACGAGCAGAGGGGGGGGGGGGGGGGGGGGGGGGGGCTCTGCACTCTACTGCTTAGCACCGGGGGACACTAGTAACGCCTATGTGCAAGGCACTGCTGGAAGAACTTAACAAGACTGCTCGCAAAACGAACACAAGAGCAGCAATTTGCGGTGCAACGTAAGGTAACCATACTTCCTCGTGACTGCTGCGGATTAAACCGTCAGTTCGGGAATGCCACTCGAAACGCAACGGGTCCTGACGACGCGTAGCCTTTTTAGCCATCGCGGGTTGACTTCGCCAGATGGCAAGCCCTGCGATGAGCCCAAATACCATGGCGAACCGAAGGCGTCCCGCCGCGGTGGCTCAGTGGCTAAGGTGCTCGGCTGCTGACCCGAAAGACCCGGGTTCGGTCCCGGCTGTGGCGGTCGAATTTCGATGGAGGCGAAATTCTAGAGGCCCGTGTACTGTGCGATGTCAGTGCAAGTTAAAGAACCCCAGGTGGTGGAAATTTCCGGAGCCCTTCACTACGGCGTCCCTCATAGCCTGAGTTGCTTTTGGACGTTAAACCCCATAAGCCATAAACCAAACCAAAAGAAAAAAAAAATTTTCGGAGGCTTAAGCTTCGCTTTTAAAAGCAGGACGCGATAGCGTTATCGGTAGTGATGCAAAACTATCGATAGTACTATCGATACTATCGATACTTGAGTCACTATCGAACTATCGATGGTAAAAAAGACTATCGATAGTACTATCGATGGTACTATCGATACTATAAAATCAACTACGCATACCCACTGTATCCTAAACTTGGTTTCCCGAGTGTGTGGAATGGAGGTGATGGTATGGTAAGATTATTGATAGTAACAATATTGATATCATGCATCTGTTGGCCAGCGATATAACCAAAACATTTGCGATACCTGATTGGTTTGACGGAAAATAAACAGACAAGACTCGCCCGTTTTCGCGGCTTACGCGTCACCGAGCTTTGCAGACGTTCTCTACGTAGAGTTGCTGGGTAAAATGTTAGCGTGCGAATGTCCTAGTTGCGAAGCATGAGTGCGAAAACCATTTCTGCAGTGGTTACGTCAGCAAGCCAGCGCAAATTGGGCTATTTGTTTTTTCATCGGATGCAGTTCCAGGTATTTTGCGAACTGTCCCAGTGCTTCCTCTTTCATCGGATGCAGTTACAGGTATATTTCCGAACTGTCCCAGTGCACGTTAAAGAACCGCAGCTGGGCGAAATTTACCCGGAAACCTCTACTATGGCATCAATCACAGCTTTGGTCTCTTTGGGACATTAAGCCGCATGAGACCGTCAAACCAATCAGGTATCGCAAATGTTTTGGTTATATCACTGGCCAACAAATGCATAATAGCAATATTGTTACTTTCAATTATCTTACCATCGACAGTTTCACTATCGATAGTCTTGCTATCGATAGCGGTTCTATCGCTAGTAGTACTATCGATAGCAACACTATCGATAGTATTATTGATAGTCTACTATCGAAAGTAGCACTATCGATAGTTTTTTACACTATCGATAGTTTCAAAAAACTATCGATACTATCGATAGTCAATTTTCCGGTAGTTTTGCATCACTAGTTACAGGACCACCTCCACTAATCGACAGCCGCTATCCGTAGCTGAGCGACGTGTGGTCTGCGCTTTCTCTGCAGACGAACTGTGGTCGCAGTGCAGTTTTTAAGTTGCCTGTGTGAGGTCATGCTGTTGTGACGTGAGGATTCTGTTGAGTAGGTCATTTCCGGTCACTCCGACAGCTACGCTGACATCGGTTTTTTCTGCGACAGGGGGTTTTACCGCTAGTGCGTTAAAACTAATAATTCCGAACGCACGGGCCTGCATTTCACGCAGTGCAATAGGGCGGAGCGGCTTCGAGCCCGATGTATCTTTCGCATGTTTTTTTCTCGTCCTCTGCGGCCCAAGGTGCGCTGTTTTCAGATTACAACTCACAAAAAATGCGATCAAAGCGAACGCCACGAAACAGCCCCAGTGGCGCATACGGAACGCTGTTGCGCGAATACTTCGCTAACATCGACAGGCCCGTAAGATTAAATTGTCGGCTGCATGACACAATGGCGTTCTGCGTCTGCACTTTGTTCACAGCGAGCTGTCGACTGCATGATGCTATGGCGTTCTGCATCTACACTCTGTTCACAGTCAGATGTCGACTGCATGTCGCAATGGCGTTCTCTATGCGCCCTCTGTTCATGGCGAAATGACGCTCTACGTGTGCACTTTGTTCATGGCGCAATGGCATTCTGCATGTACTCTCCGTTGAGCCAGTTGTCGACTGCATGATGCAATGGCGTTCTGCGTGTGGACACTGTTAACAGCCAGTTATCCACTGAATGGCGCAATGGCATTCTGTGTGTGCACACTGTTCACAGCCAGTTGTCAACTGCATGGCGCAATGGCGTTCTGCGTGTGCACTCTGTTCACAGCCAGTTGTCAACTGCATGATGCAAGGGCGTTCTGTGTGTGTACCCTGTTCAAAGCCAGTTTTCGGCTGCATAATTAAATGGCATTCTTTGTATGCACCCTACTGCATGGCGCAATGGCGTTCTGCATGTGCACCCTGTTCACAGCCTGTTGTCAACTGCATGGCGCAATGGCGTTCTGCGTGTGCACTCTGTTCATGGCACAATGGCGTTCTGCGTGTGGACTGTGTTGACAGTCAGTTAACTGCATGATGAAAGGGCGTTCTGCGTGTGCACTCTGTCCATAGTGCAATTGTGTTCTCTGTGTGCACTCTGTTCAAAGCCAGTTGTCCACTGCATGATGCAATGGCGTTCTGCGTGTGCACCCTGTTTACGGCAAGTTGTCAACTGAATGGCGCACTGGCGTTCTGCGTGTGCACTCAGTTCATGGCACAATGGAGTTCTGCGTGTGCACTGTGTTGACAGTCAGTTAACTGCATGATGAAAGGGCGTTCTGCGTGTGCACTCTGTCCATGGTGCAATTGTGTTCTCTGTGTGCACTCTGTTCACAGCCAGTTGTCCACTGCATGATGCAATGGCGTTCTGCGTGTGCACCCTGTTTACGGCCAGTTGTCAACTGAATGGCGCAAGGGCGTTCTGCATCTGCACTCTGTTCGTGGCGCAATGGCGTTCTGCGTGTGCACTCTGTTCATGGCGCAATGGTGTTCTGCGTGTTCACTTTGTTCACAACCAGTTGTCGACAGCATGACGCAATGATTTTCTGCGTGTGCACTCTGTTCACAGCCAGTTGTCGACTGCATGACGCAATGATTTTCTGCGTGTGCACTCTGTGCACAGCCAGTTGTCGACTGCATGATGCAATAGCGTTCTGCGTGTGCACTCTGTTCACAGCCAGTTGTCGACTGCATGATGCAATGGCGTTCTGCGTGTGCATTCTGTTCATGGCGTTCTGCGTGTGCACTCCGTTCATGGCGCAATGGTGTTCTGCGTGTTCACTTTGTTCGCAACCAGCTGTCGACTGCATGACGCAATGATTTTCTGCGTGTGCACTCTGTTCACAGCCAGTTGTCGACTGCATGACGCAATGAGTTTCTGCGTGTGCACTCTGTTCACAGCCAGTTGTCGGCTTCATGATGCAATAGCGTTCTGCGTGTGTACTCTGTTCACAGCCAGTTGTCGACTGCATTATGCAATGGCGTTCTGCGTGTGCACTCTGTTCATGGCGCAATGGTGTTCTTCGTGTTCACTTTGTTCACAACCAGTTGTCAACTGCATGACGCAATGATTTTCTGCGTGTGCACTCTGTTTTGCGACCCATGAGCGCGCAGCGGCCGCACCATGGCGACCTCGATGGACGTCGGTGCATTATGCGAGGCATATCATTACTGTGCGCGGGCTTTTCCTCGTATGCTGGTAGTCCGCGGCGCGAAGAAAGAGGAAGTTAACTCATATGAAAAGTTGAAGATGATGACAAGTTGAGATTCGAATAGTGAAAGGGCGGTGCAAATGAAATCGAGTAGTAAATGCGATTTGCAAGCGTTCCAAGTTTCATATATTCGCACATGCTATTCTTTACTTTTTAGAGCGCTTTGTGCACACTTGTACACGTTGCGCACTGGAAACTCTGTAAAATTCTCTACTTAGCAAAGTGTACATCCGTCATATTGAAGGGCTCCGGAAGTTTCGGCCACCCGGGGGTTTTTAACGTGCACTGACATCACACAGTGCATGGGCCTTTAGAATTTTGCCTCCATCGAAATTCGACCGCCGTGGCCGAGATCGAACCCGGTGGACCAAATTTCCGGAGCCCTGCACTACGGCGTCCTTCTTAGCCTGAGTCGCTTTGGGGCGTTAAACAAGGACAAACCATAAACCATTTTGAGTCGACATGATAGATGCGCCTGAAAGGGCTAAACTTTACGCGTAATAAGAACAATAACCAAGGATAATAAACTACTTAAGTGTCCCTAAGACGCGTGGTTGGCCGAGCTGCACAGTACTTAATGATATGGCGGGCTGAATTTCGCAGCTATAAAGCCACCTTTTCGATCACTATGGCTCAGTTCGCCATTTTTTTCCCAGCTTGGAAAAAAGACAATCTTCTGATTGTTAAGCGAAGGTGTGGTGGAGATGTGGCGATACGTGCCAGCGAAATATGTAATAGTTGTTGCGTCCAAAAGTTTGATAGTGGTCTGTCAAATGTGGCGCCCAGACGAAGACAAGTCCCCTTGTCGAAACGTTGGCTCAAGCAACCTGACGTTTTCCCCTCCCTTGTTCATTTTTGTGATCGCAAAGGACCATCAACCACACCCTCTCTCTACCAAAGACTCCCTTTAGTGTGTTTAAGGCGGCTAATATAATTTGGTGCTTCCCATGCCGCAAAATCAAGATCACCTAGAATACCTAGAAATACATTTTGGTGTTTACCGTGCCGCAAAAGCAAAAAAAAACATTTGAAGATCTAGTAATTCGTGTTTCTCTTTTCTTACTGAGTGCATTCGAAAGCGCCTTGGCAGTAAGGGGCTGTTCCTTGCCGTGGTGTGGGAATGTGTCGAGCACGTGTTGAAAAAATGCATTCTGCTCTGGTTCACTCACACATAAAAAAGATCTGACATTTTCTTGTGGCACACAGAAGCGCCTTATGCTCTCGAAGTTATTTGCAGTTTCACCAAGCTTCCCACTGTGTTCTTGTGAATGATATCTGACCAATGATGTGTGCACCCTTCCTTTTCCAGTCTCAAGCCCAGACTATGCCACGATCAAGATGTCGTTTTGGCCACTTTACTGCGGGAAATGTCGAAGATGAAGCAGACTGATGATGATATAGCGTGTGCACTTAAACAACACGCAGAACTGTACAGAGAAGTCACTCTTTCGATACGATCTGATTTCGCTTCACTAAAAGAATTCGTGGAAAAGCCAATTAAGGACATGCAGCAAAACAAAGAAGATATAAGATACCTGAATAGGCGTGTGAATAGCACTGATAGTGAACTACAGTCATTGCGCAGGCGTGTCGAAGAGATGTCAACAATTCCCGGGCAAAGAAGGAAAGCAAAGGGTTGTGCGATACAGTAAAGAGTGCTTCTTTTTATATAGCATTCAGAGAGCAGCGCGGAGCTGTGAAAGGCGCGAGCAGGAGGAGTCAGTCGGCTCCGCGGTGTGTTGGTCACTCGAGACGCGGCACAAGAGGCCGGGTTATACCGATGCCAGCAACATCAAACGCCTAGCCGCTTTGCGCACTTTCTCTCTTTTCCCTTCTGAATCAGCGCACCCATCTCGCGTTCGTTTGTTTTGTGAGAAAATAAAGCGAGTCTGCTTTGAATCTCCGCGCTGTTGTTGCGTGTCTCATACGACGTCGGTCGGACCTACCAGTCGCTATAAAGCTAGTTACCGGAAAGTGATCAGCGATTTATCGCCGCAATTTCACCTTTCGCCTTTCAGCCAAGCAAAGGCACTGCCGACAGCCACTTTTCACCCGTTATAGCAAAAAAACAATCGAGCCGCATAGCTATACCAGATGGTGGCAGCCTCCCACCTGGGAGGCATCGCATCATCGATAGAAGGGTGCATCCTCATCCAAGAGGCCCTTCTCCAAGACCTTTTAACAGCCTGGAGCAACCACCGACTGAGCAGCTGAAATACAGTAACACAGTACCCTCAGTAGTGGAGTCAATGATCCCTTCGGTGTATCCCTGGAACTGAGCTTGACAACATTTGCTCCCGCCGCGCCTCCGGACCCCCACCCCCTCCCTACCCACACCAGTAGCCGTGCTCAGCAAGAGAATATTGTAACGGAAAATAGGGCGACAGGACGCTAACCGGCAGAATACAGCAAGCAGGCAGCCAGCCAGCGCGAGACACTTCAACGTCTTCGAAGACACTTCAGCGCCACCTGAGAACACCATGTGGCATTACTCCCCCTCCCAAAAAAAAAACAAAAAACATAAAAGCGGGGTTGCAGTACGGGCAGTGGAAAGAGAAAAAAACAGCACAAGCACATAAAAATGTACAAGGGAGGTGGGTGAAGGTGTCCCACGCGAAAACTAGCGGAACACTGAGCGTACTATCCATTACTGCGTGAAGTAGGGTTTCATGCGGACAACGTGCACAACCTCAGAGCGGGGTGGACGACGCTGAGGCTGCACAGTCCCGTCAGGAAGAACTTCGTAGGTCACTTCGGTGACGCGGCGCAAAACTCGGTACGGTCCAAAGTAACGGCACATCAGTTTCTCAGACAAGCCTGGGCGGCGGGGTCCACACCCAAACTTGGTCACCCGGATGGTATTCGACGTGCCGATGACGGAGGTTGTAGCGGCGCGCATCCGTGCTCTGCTGCCGCTGAATGTGAATACGGGCAAGTTGACGTGCTTCCTCGGCGCGCTGCGCGAACTGCTCGGCGTCTGGCGTGAGTGGGTGGTCATCAGTGCAGCATGGAAGCATTGCATCCAGCATCGTCTGAACGTCACGTCCGTAGACCAGACGAAATGGTGTAAATCGGGTCGTCTCCTGGGTGGCCGTGTTGTAAGCGTATGTGACGTACGGGAGAATCTCGTCCCAGGTTTTGTGCTGCGAGTCTGTGTACATTGCGATCATGTCGGCGATCGTTCTGTTGAGTCTCTCTGTGAGCCCGTTCGTCTGTGGGTGATAGGCAGTGGTTTTGCGATGGTTTGTGTGACTGAGCTCGAACACGTCGCGCATGAGCTGTGCCGTAAACGCCGTACCTCGATCAGTGATTACGTGGGACGGTGCGCCATGACGCAGCACGATTTGTTGCATAAAAAACTGGGCGATCTCAGATGACGTACCGCGCTGCACCGCCTTAGTTTCCGCATACCTTGTTAAATAGTTGGTCGCGACTATGATCCATTTATGACCGGCTGATGACACAGGGAATGGGCCCAGAAGATCGATGCCGACTTGATCAAACGGCGTCCGAGGCGGTTCAATAGGTTGGAGCAAGCCCGCTGGCTTGAGAGGAGGCGCCTTACGACGTTGGCAATCGCGGCAGCCTCTGACGTAACGCGGGACGGCGTGAGAAAGTTTGGGCCAATAATACGCCTGGCGCACGCGTGCAAGTGTGCGGGCAAAGCCCAAGTGGCCGGAGGTCGGCTCATCGTGACAAGCAAGAAGGATATCGGCGCGGAGATCTGCCGGAACGACGAGGAGGTGCGCTCGGTCAACAGTGCTGGAGTTTTTCTTAAACAAAATGCCGTTCCGGAGACAGAAGGCCGGCAGGTTTCTAGAAAATTGCCGGGGTACGACAGAAGCTCGGCCCTCCAGATAATCAATGATAGGTCGCAGGTCTAGGTCAGCTCGCTGTCGGGTCATTAGGTCTAAGTCGCTGACAACTCCAATAAAACCACTCTCGTCCTCTATGCTATCATCCGCTAACCCGACGGGTGCGCGAGAGAGTGCGTCAGCGTCTTCGTGCGTCTGGCCAGATTTGTGCACAATGGTGTAGTCGAATTCTTGGAGGCGGAGGCTCCATCGGGCTAGGCGCCCCGATGGGTCGCGAAGATTGGCAAGCCAGCACAACGAATGGTGGTCGGTAACTACTTTGAACGGGCGGCCGTAGAGGTACGGACGAAATTTCATGGTTGCCCACACAACCGCAAGGCATTCTTTTTCTGTGGTCGAATAGTTTGTTTCAGCGCGAGAAAGCGTGCGGCTTGCATACGCGATGACCCTTTCCACGCCACCTTGGTGTTGGACGAGTACGGCGCCGAGGCCGACGTTGCTCGCGTCGGTGTGGACTTCGGTTTCAGCCTCTTCATCAAAGTGCGCAAGAACAGGGGTTGTTAGCAGTCGTCTGCGCAGCTCGGCAAAAGCCTCCTGCTGCTCGGCAGCCCACACGAACTGTGTATCATTGCGCGTGAGGTGGTACAGGGGTGCGGCAATCTTTGAAAAGTCGGCGATGAAGCGGCGGTAATATGCGCACAGACCCAAAAAACGTTGCACACTTTTCTTTGTTGCAGGAACAGGAAAGTTGGTGACGGCAGCAGTTTTCTCGGGGTCGGGCTTAACGCCATCGGCACTCACGAGGTGACCGAGAAACTTCAACTCTTTGTACCCAAAGTGGCACTTCTCTGGCTTTAGCGTTAAGTCGGCCGATCGGAGGGCATCTAATACTGTCCTCAGGCGTTCAAGGTGTTCGGCAAAGGTTTCGGAAAATATGACGACATCATCGAGATAAACCAAACAAGTTTGCCATTTTAGTCCAGCGAGAACGGTATCCATCATCCGCTGGAAAGTTGCCGGCGCTGAACATAGCCCAAAAGGTAGCACTTTAAATTCGTACAGTCCATCGGGTGTCACGAACGCCGTTTTTTCGCGGTCCCGCTCGTCGACCTCTATCTGCCAGTACCCACTCTTTAAATCAATGGAGGAGAAGTACTGGGCGCGACGAAGTCTGTCGAGCGAGTCGTCGATACGAGGCAGCGGGTAGACGTCTTTTTAGTGATGTTGTTCAGTTTTCGATAATCCACGCAGAAGCGGAGTGTCCCATCCTTTTTCTTCACCAGCACGACAGGTGAAGACCAGGGGCTGCTGGAAGGTTGAATGATTCCATCTGAAAGCATCTCCTTCACCTGCGTTTGGATCGCCTCACGCTCCTTCGGTGAGATACGGTACGGCTGCTGATGGATGGGGCGGGCATCGTCGGGCGTAATGATGCGGTGCTTGAGAAGAGCCGTTTGCCGGACTTTCGACGAAGAAGCGAAACAGGCAGCGTATTCGAGTAGGAGGGCACGTAGTTCTCTCTGTTGAGTCACCGAAAGGTCCGGGCTGATGTCAAGGGATGGGCGCACAGGTCTAACAGCTTCGAACGCGAAACATTCAGAAACCTCCGCTAAGGGGTCGGCGAATGCGATGGCAGTAGCACGAAAAAGTTGCCGGGGCTCGTTAGAGAAGTTAGTCACCAGGAGCTCAGAGCAGCCGTCGCGGAGATGGATGAGACTTCGAGCTGAGCAGATGCCGTGGGTGAGCAAAAGGGACAGGTTGCCCTCTGCGACCACAGTCCCTTCACGTAGTGCGTCGCAGTGAACACTCACAAAAACACTGGCACGTGGCGGAATCCAAACGCTCTCGGCGGATATTCGAAGGGCGGCGCGGCGTGGACAGTCCTCGGAGTAAACATCAGCTTTCTCGGTAGAAAATGTGACAGTGCGCTTTCGGAGGTCACTAATAGCTCCATACTCTCGCAGAAAATCAACGCCAAGGATACAGTCACGGGAGCAGTCAGGTAGAACTAGGCAGCTGACAACAAATGTGGAGCTGCGAATTTGGACTCTTGCTGTGCATAGGCCAAGCGGAGTCACGACATGTCCGCCAGCCGTGCGAATCTGCGTGCCGGACCATGGCGTCATTACTTTTTTAAGAAGCGCCGCTAGGTTTCCGCTTAAAATCGAGAAATCAGCGCCAGTGTCCACCAAAGCACTAACCTTATAGCCATCGAGAAGCACGGGTATATCCAACGAGAATCGATCTCCGAGTTCAGGTACTGCAGTCGTTGCCTTTAAATCGCGGTCGGTCGCTGTTCGCGTTGTCGGGGGGTCTTGTTCGCATCGATTGCCAGCGGCCTCGCCCCCTGAGGTCGCTCTCTTTAGTTTTCCCGGCGGGGACTTGGCGACCGTCTCTGCGCCATCCAGGAGGAGCTTTGGGGCTGTGGCGAAGGTCGGCGTGGTGATGGAGACCGAGACTGCCGCTGGGGAATTGTCGCCATGCGCTGCTGGGCTACGTAGTCCTCGATCTCCCGGGGTCGTTGACCTCTTGGTGGACGGGGCATGTCGATAGGGAACCCTTGCAGCCCAAGCTGTCGATACGGGCACTGGCGATACAGATGACCGGGTTCCCCGCAGTGAAAGCAGAAACGCCGCCGATCTGGAGCACGCCACAGGTCCGTCTTCCGCTGGGGCGATCGTCGATTGTCGATGTAGTACGTGTCGGGGTGTGCGGAAAACAGCGAGCCTTGATTGGACGGAGGAAACTGCGCCGAAGAGGGCGCAGGACGTTGCAAGGCTTCAGCATACGTTGGACGACGGCACTCCGTGGGTAAAGGCGGCGGGTCAACGGACGGGAACGAAGGTCTCAAGGCTTGAACCTCTTCGCGGACGAGGCTAGCGAGAGAGCCGGCCGTCGGCAGGGGAGCACCGAAAAGCGCCTGGAGCTCTTCGCGCACAACGGAGCGGATCAGGTCGCGGAGAAGACCAGGGTTAGCTCCGAAGGCAGGAAGCGGCTCTGTAAGTGAAGCGGCGAGTACCGGCCGGTCGTAGGTGGTAGACCGCCGCAAGAGCATCTTCTCCATCGCGACCGCTTCCGTGAGAAACTCAGCAACAGTCCCAGGTGGACTGCGCACGAGGCCAGCGAAAAGTTGCTCCTTAACGCCGCGCATGAGTTGGCGCACCTTTTTATCTTCGGGCATGGCCGGGTCAGCTGGCCGGAAGAGCCGAGTCATATCCTCCACGTACATGCTTACAGTCTCATTAGGCATCTGAATGCGAGACTGCAAAGCCCTTTCAGCCCGTTCTCGACGATCCGTGCTGGTGAAGGCCTCCAGCAGGCGTCGGCGGAACTCGTGCCATGATGTTAGGGCGTCTTCTCGGTTTTCGTACCAGGTACGCGCACCATCCTCGAGACTAAAGAAGACGTTTCGAAGCTTGGCGGCGTCGTCCCACTGGTTGAATGAGGCCACGCGTTCAAACTCGAGAAGCCAGTCTTCTACGTCTTCGAGCTGACTGCCGTGGAATGGTTCGGGCAGTCGCGGATTCTGCAAGGTGTAGTAGGCTGCAGCTGGCATGGCAGGTCGATGGGTGGGTGCTCTGGCAGATTCCAAAAGCCCGTGTTCGGGAGCTAGGCCTTGGTTTCTCCGGCTAGCACGGTGCACGGGGGTGTCCACTAGCGAAGGACTGGAGCCCAGGGTATCCGGAGGAGTATGAGACATATACGGGGATCTTTACCCAGCGCCTACACCAAAATATGTAACGGAAAATAGGGCGACAGGACGCTAACCGGCAGAATACAGCAAACAGGCAGCCAGCCAGCGCGAGACACTTCAACGTCTTCGAAGACACTTCAGCGCCACCTGAGAACACCATGTGGCAATATGTTCGCAGTCTGGACACCAACATCTAAGTGTAGCAGAACGCGGAAGACGCCGTCGAGTAATACTTGTTGGGGGGCTAGTTGGTGCATGTTTCCAGAAAAAGGTTGTAGCGCCGAAACAGACAACACACAGAAAGGTAGACGGGACAGGCGCAACTTCCAACTGATTTATTCACCGCGAGCGCGAATGAATATAAGACAATCAAGAAGGATAGCAAGAACCACACATGCGCGGGAGGGATGTACAAAAATTGAACAAATTGAAAAACATTTTTTGAAAAAGAAGATAGCCGAGTCACACAGATGTCTCACCCCCGTGTATCTAAAAAAGCAGTTTCATTCTTATATATTGCAATTGAGGGGGTACTAACACAGTCGCTACAGTTGCTTTTGATATAGAAAGCCTCTAACCGTTCACGGGCTGTCTGGTCCTGACTTCTGCTTAAAACCTTCGTTTCTTTCAGCCTTGCTGTACACTTAATCTTTCTTTCTTCACTGCAGGCTTTACTGTGATGGGGCAGATGTGAGCCTGTGCCATTTTTTAAATCCCGACTCAGTTGGAAGTGGCGCCTGTCCCGTCTAGCTTTCTGTGTGTTGTCTGTTTCGGCGCTACAACCTTTTTCTGGAAACACAGCCGAGACTCGCAGAGACTTCGAGCTGCCACTTTTCCGTTGGCAGCATTGCACCTGGTAGCTCGCGCAAGTTGATGCACGTTTTAACGCGACAGTCTTAAAGGTGCAGTGAAGAGGAATCTGAACTCGTCTTTTTGCCGCGGGAACTAAATCCACACGTTCCGAGCATTGTTAGAAACTTCGAATTATTGCCCTGTGTGATCGATTTCCCTAATCATATCGAATTGACGTCCGGCTCCCGCCTTTTCTTTAATTCTCCCCGTACGGTGGATGGAGTCGACCAACGCGTGGAGTGCCTTCCACCCAGTCCCGTGGCGGCTTGCCGCTCTGCCATCGGCGGAGTAATACGTAGTAATCCGTAGTAGCAAATAGTCCGCGCGTATTTTTATTTCTGCGGGCTTATTTTGCGGCTATATCATCTGCGAATGAAACTATTCACGGAAACCTAAAAAAACAAAATAAAGCGAGAGCAAGCCTCCACGGAGCTGGCCGAAAGGCACTCCACGCGTTGGTCGACTCCGCCCACCCTACGCAGAGAAATAAAAAAATAAAGGCGGGAGGCGGACGTTAATTCGATTTAATTAGGGAAATCGGCCACACAGGGCAATAAGTTGCAGTTTCTAAGAATGCTCGGAACGTGTAGATCGAGTTGCCGCGGCAAAAATACGAGTTCATATTCCTCTTCACTGCACCTTTAAAGGGGCCCAGAAACACAATCTTAGTTAACTGTTTTGTCTGTTGATTGCATACAGTGAGTTATAATGGTGCTATTAGCGTCGGTAATACCGCGTACATTCCGTTTTTTAATATTTTAATGTCCTCCCAAAAACAACTTCATGGCTCTGATGGAGTCGCCACACAGTGGCGGGTTTTTAGCAGCGGATATGACATCACCTGGCGCGAGCTTGATGATCGGACAAACAGTAAATATCCTGCAAATTGTGTGAATAAATAGAGACACATTTTGTCACCTGCCTGCGATTTATATTAGATCAACAAAAACAATTTGTTTGTCTTAGATAAAAGCCCTGCAAAGCAAGTAAAATAAAAATACACCACCAGGGGCGCTCTGGCATGGAAACAACGCTGCCAGTCTCACAGAGAGCAGGCAACCATGGAGTACAAACTTCCGCGACGTGCTCTGGCTGGCTGTTTTGATTGGTTGCGCCAGGTGCCGTCATTGGGAGAGCGAAATAGGAGTGGGAAGCCCCGCCAAAATCGAGTTGAGGGCAGCGTTTTGTTTTCTTGTATTTTGAAATTTCTTCACTGAATAACTCCCGTTCCTGTGCATCGATTCCTGTAATTCTTTTTAAGTCAGCATCTGTGTGACATAAAGAACCCACCTGAAGTATAGCCGGTATTCCCCCAGGCAGTGTTTCGCAGCCCCTTTAAGGCTCCTGTTCTGCAAAAACTCCGGTGTCGTCGTCGACGGCGGCGTTGGGAACGAGAAATTCCCGGAGAAGCAACCAACCTAAACCACCTAGGTCACGTGACTATGTGACCATCACAACCTGCCCGCCGGATTGTGAACAAAATCCCCACCGTGGCAGGTGAGAGTTAAATTAATGATTGGTCGCGAAAGGCTGCCCGGAATGAGGAACGCGGTTCGCACTAGATCATCGGTTGTAGCCCCTGACATCGTAGGGCAGTGGAGTGTCGCTTAAAGGGATACTGAACAAAAGTTTTGGAGCTGCTCTTTTACATATAAACAAGAGCTCGACTGCTAAAACTTAGAAATGCGACAAGCATTTTAGGGGGGGAAAAAGGCGGATAGCACGTTTTTTTTCTCGATTTCTTGCCGTATCGTTATACATGGCAGCCGCCTGTTGAAGCTGCAACTAGACGTCATAACACCCAGGCGCCCACTTCACGCAGGAGCACGACTGCCATCGCTACTCGCGGGTTTTGCCAGTTTTGCGTCGGCAGCGTCGGAGGTTGGGAGCCTTATCGCTTGGTCTACTTAACTGCAGTGCAACATCGCGCTTAGAGTGACGCGCCTATCGGACGAGGGTGTCATGGCGTCACGCTCTTCACCTTGCGCCGCCAGGAGGGCTTGGCGTGCGCTCATAAAACTTCCAAAACAAACCATCCGCTGAAAATCAAGCGAAGTGACCTCTAGACATCGATGTAATCACATTCCGAGCATCTATTTGCAGTGTTTTTGTTTCTGCTTCAGTATCCCTTTAACCCTTACTCCATTGCACCAGGGGTGGTACGAAGCCTCCAAAGGGATCTAGGAATGTGAATTACCGAATGACCAATGACGTATATTTGGGCGAACCCAATAGCGCTGTCACATCATATCCTTGAAGGAAGCTTAAGTGTCCCGTCTAGTTTTTTAGGTCCACGACGTGACCTCACGAGCCAACCATTACGCCATCTGCCTCGACATGCTATAGCATGAAGGCACAATTGAATGCCCTTACAGTCGCCTCAGAGAGGCGGTCCTCAATTATTGTAAACTGCCGCTCTCCAACGCCCTCGTCAAGCCCATCCTGAAGTCGGCCTCACCAAGCCCAGAACCTCGCCGCCGCCGGCTTCCCTGAGTGGCCGACCATGAAACACAGCGCAAGAAAGCCCTCCAGCTGTCGGCAGAACTGTCATGCTTCACGACAAGGACAAGCACATCGGCCGTCAGCACAACACTGTGAATTATCGACGCATATCTGCCGGCTGCACTTTCTTCCGACGGCGCCCTGTCAGCCGAACAAGCTCGCCCTCATCTAAGCGCTAATCTGAACGGAAACGTGCGAGACCTCGAGGCCACCCACGGTTCCACCTATCCTGTTGCAGAGTCGTCACGCTTCCATTCAAGTCCGACGCTGGGTGAGCCCTCGCACACGCGCACATGTCAGCCTACCAAACGCATGGACTGCACACTCCCGACCCCAGTGGCGTCTTGTCAACCCCGCGCTCTTGCGTCCCTTACCGTAGCCCAACCTCTCGTCCGTAAGCAGAGTGTTCTATCAGTGAAAAGCCCTGCAATCGAGCAAACAGCGCCGCTCAAGCGTGCTTTAAGCCCCCGACCTTGTATTCGGTCGCCCGCATCAAAAAGGGTAAAGCGGTCTTAAAGTGTTTCAATAAGTCCTCCTCCCTTTCCCTATTCTCATATTCATTTGATAGTTTGTACTTAACAAGAGTAACGGAATGTACGTACTGTAAGGCTGCCGCTCATTGCCAGCTACAACCCCTTGCAGGTCCCCTGCACCCACATAAGCAGCTTTCTATTATAAACGGGAGCCCCCCCCCCCCCCCCCCAAGCACAGTGCAGGTGGAGAGCTGGACATGGTCTTTTGACGCACCGAAGCTAACTTCACGGGGCCCCCTTACGCCGTAGGCTATCATCGGAAAGGCACCCGATGTCCCGCAGCTGCCTTTAGGCCGCCGCTCATTGTCAGCTGCAACCCTTTGCAGGACCCCTGCACCGAAGAAGCGGCTTTCCATTATAAACGAGAGCTTCCCAAACACAGTGCTGATGGGGAGTTGGACGTGGTCTTTTGACGCACCGAAGCTAACTTCACGGGGCCCCCTTACGCCGTAGGCTATAGTCGGAAAGGCACCCGATGTCCCACAGCTGCATTGTAAGCCCGCCGCTCATTGCCAGCTACAACCCTTTGCAGGACTCCCGCACCCTCTGAAGCGGCTTTCCATTATAAGCGAGAGCCCCCCAAGCACAGTGCAGAAGGAGAGCTGGACATGGTATTTTGACAGATCCACCGCTATCTTCACGGGGCCCCCTTACACCGTAGGTTAACGTCGGAAAGCCACCCGATGTCCCACAGCTGCCTTTAAGGCAGCCGCTCATCGCCAGCTGCAGCCCTTTGCAGGACCGCTGCAGCCGCCCGCAGAAGCGGCTTTCTATTATAAACGAGAGCCTCCCCAAGCATATTGCAGATGGGGAGTTGGACATGGTCTTTTGACCCACCGAACCTTTCTTCATGGGGCCTCCTGGGACCGAAGAAGCGGCGTTCCGTTGTAAACGAGATCCCCCCCCTCCCCCCTCACAAGCAAAGTACAGATGGGGAGTTGGACTTGGTCTTTTGACGCACCACCGCTATCTTCACGGGCCCCCCTTACGCCGTAGGCTATCGTCGGAAAGGTACCCGATGTCCCATAGTTGCCTTTAAGGCCGTAGGTCATTGCCAGCTTCAGACCTTTTCAGGACCCCTGCACCCGTAGAAGTGGTTTTCTATTATAAACGAGAGCCCCCCATGCACAGTGCAGATGCGGAGTAAGACATGGTCTTTTGAAGCACCACCGCTATTTTCACTTGGCCCCCTTACGCCATAGGCTATCGTCAGAAAGGCACCCAATGTCCCACAGCTGCCTTTAAGGCCGCCGGTAACTGCCAGCTGCAGACCTTTGCAGGACCCCTGCACCCGCAGAAGCGGCTTTCCATTATAAACTAGACCCCTCCCCCCCCCCGGCCCAAGCACAGTGTAGATGGGGAGGACATGGTCTGGTCAAATGTTTCAGGGGAAACCCCCAATGTGGAGTAGATTTGTAATACGGGAGTAATTACTCATTGATATCCACCCGAGCGTAGCCTTACGGCTACAAAGGAAAGCTATACAGCTTTCTTCTTCGACCATTACAAGTGCCACTTCATTACAAGTGCCACTTCGACCATTACAAGTGCCATACATCGCAACCTGCTGCAGCTGCAGAACGTAGGTGCTACCGCGGATGGTCTACTACACACCTAGCGAAAAACCCTGCCCACAAAGCGTGCAAGCGCAAATGCCGTCGGTGGCGAAGTTAGCCGTTTAGACAATCTTTGCAACTCGTCTGAACCTCCTGTCAAAGTTCGGCAAGTTATAGACAACGCTGACACACCGTCGTTACATGATGACGCCTGCAGCGCGCCTATTCTCCAGGTTGTAAGGCGGAAAAATGGAATATTTGACTCTCTCCTGATTGAAAACAGGCCTATCCTCTTCCTGATTGACACCGTCTCATCCGTGTCCATTCTTGCCGAAGTGCTTTACCAACGGCACTCCGCTTCAGCCTGCCCATTGAAATCAACCGCCGCTCAACTTCTGGGCTACTCTCAAGTCTCGAATCGCGGTGAAAGGATGTTTTGTTGAGGCAGAGAACTTTCAAGGACGAAGCCCCTGTGTCCTCTTGTACGCTTTCTCGGGACGAACCGCGTTGCTGAGTCTGGATGCAATCGCGACCCTGCAAATGAAAACCTTGGTTTGTCTTCCCAAGACAGCTGATACACCTTTGCTGCCTCTTGAGTTACGAGCAGAGTTCGAGCATGTTTTCACCAAGGAACTCGGAGTTGCTCGCGGCTTCGTGCACAAAGTCAGAGTGCGAGAATCCATCCTTTCTGTTGCCTGAAAGCTCCGACCGTTACCGTTTGTCATTCGCGAGCAAGTTTCCGTAAAACTGCAGGAGCTCGAAGCTCAAGACATCATTGAACAGGTCGACGCTTTTCGGTGGATCTCTCCGGTCACGGTAGCTCAGAAAAAGATGGTTCCGTCGGCATGTGCATGTGTTTGCGTGAGTCGAACGAGACTATTGTGGTTGACAGTTTACCACTGCCGCAAAGGTTCCTGAGTTTTGAATTCGGAGTCGGGAAATGATCAGGCAGCTTGACCGCCGTGGTTGCTGCCATCTTACTAGAAATCATTTTGTCTGCAACATCACCAAAAGCACTTACTAAATGCCCCCTCTATTTGTCCCAATTAATAACATGACTGATTTTGGAACCACGCATTCGAAAGTCTGCAGTAAACACAATGATTGCTTAATGGTAACTTCCCATGCGGTCAGGTGCCGTGGACCACTTCACACGGACGTCAGGTGAATGCAGGATTAGGCCTATATCTGTGGCTGAGGCTGAGGGCCGAAAGAAAGTAGGAATTCCGTCGTTGGCCACGCACAGGACCAAACTGTCGATAACTTCTACAAGTTTGCGTCCGCGGGAGTCTGTGCTCCTATCACCCAAGACAGAGTGATGGACGTTGATGTCATCGCAGATAATTCGGGGCGTTGGGCAGCGGTCACAAAGCCGCAGTAGAAACAAATCCAATGATACCTTCTTACGCGGAGACACATACACTGATACAAAAGAAAGAGTTCGGGAGCTGATGCGTATCCTCACAGCCGCTACTTCAATATTGTCAGTGCACAGATCGACGAGCGGGACAATTGATATGCAAGAAGGACGACAAAGCCTTGAAGACGGCATTCAATAGGATTAACTCTGCCATTCCACGATATACGAACAAACTCTACAGGTAGCAATGGGCATCCTTCTGCGCTACCTCGATTATTTTTTCACCGATGACGAAAATATGACAAGTTATTGGCAGCGTTGCTGATGCCTCTCGCCATACGAAGCCTTTCGAAGCGCTTGCATTGCGCAAGCACAAACCTCTCGCCAGCTTGGCAGAAGAATTCTCTGGTGCGTTTGTGCGTGCAAGTTCAGGACTTCACTACTGTACCCTACCTGCGACGTCAACGTCTGTTATGCATGCCCCGTTCACTCTTCGAGAGCTTCAGACAGCGCTCAGCGGCCTGCGGTGCCGATGTGCACCAGGTCCCGACGGCATCACCAACCAGGTACTGCCTGGCCAAAAGGTGACGCACTTGGCCTCGTATCGTCCTGTATCATTGACGTCGTGTGCGGCCTAACTAATGCAGAAGCTGCCAATTAAGCGCTTATCTTGACGGTTAGAGGACAGAAAGGCTCTGCCGATATGTATGACTGGATTCCGCCCCGGTTTAAGAGCGCAAGATAGCGTATTGGACTTAATAAGCCACGTTTAACATCAAAGAGCTTTTGGCCTTTCAATGCTAGCTTTTTTTTTTATTCGTATCAAAGGCTTACTATAGCGTCTTTCAAAGCTCAGTACTGCCTAGTTTGCAGACTTCAGGCGTGCAGGGCCATCTTTAGCGATTCATTCACTTTTTTGTCAGTGATCGCAAAATTCGAGTGTGGTTAGGAGGTACCAGAAGCACTGAAAGGGCGCTATCTCGGGGTGTACCTCAGGGAAGTGTTCTTTCCCCAATGCTCTTTAATGTTGTAATGGCTGGCCTTCCCGCTGCTCTACAAATAAATTGCAGGCATGTCCATATGTCGATATATGCAGACGACATTTGTCTTTAGCTTACCGGATACCAACACAAGCGCCTAGCTCTGATAGCTTGAGAGGCCCTGCTTTCACTTCGATATTGCCTTCAAGGGTTTGTATTGTCTCTCTCAGTGGAAAAATCTGGTTTCGTCCTCTTTCCAGGTGTAGGAAGACGCTATGCGCGGCTGAAGATAGGTCTCGATAACTCTTGCATTCGTCAATACACTCACATGCGCTTTTTGGGCATTATTATTGACTACCGTATACAGGGCAACGGGCTGTGGACTCCATTGTGGCATCATTATCTTCGCGTCTCGATGTACTTCGTAGAATCGCAAGTGAGCAATGGGGAAATCACCCTTCTTCAATGAACAGGCTTCACGAAGCACTGGTGACGAGTCACATAATGTATCAGCTCCCTTTAATTTCCCAACCGGTATCACAGCTTGAACGTGGGGTTCCTCAGACTGCTCCTAACAATGCCGTTCTTACCTCATAACCTTATTGCTTCACAAAGGTTATTAGTGCAACTTGGCCGCCTCAGAGAGACGGTAGCCGGGCGAGCCCTTCTACGGCGCCTTCGAAAGAGATCTGCGTATCGAGTGTTCATGTCACTTAATACCCTTGGTTCGCTGGGTCTTGACGTTCGAGGTCGGAGAAAGAGGTTGGAACCACCTTGGTTATTTGCGAGCCTCGACTATTCGTTGTCGATTCCTCCTCTTCACGCTAAGCGGAGTTCCCCTTTGGCGGCAACACGCTCGCTCGTATTAGAACACATTGAGTCCGAATATGATCGTCTTCTTCAAATTTTTACTGATGGCTATCTGGACAAGGCAGGAGGAGCTAGTGCTGCTGCTTTTCACATTCCTTCTTTGAAGTGTACCTGGTCTGTTCGCTTTACTGAAGTCATGTCCTCCACAACAGCCGAAAGCGTTGCAATTCAGGCGGCTCTCAAGAAGCTAGGTTCTTGTACTGCTCAACCTGTCGTTAACCTTTCGGATTCAAAATCGGTCCTTCAAACATTAGAGCATAGGTTCCCTACTGAAGCTTTGTGTCTTAGCTCTCTACGCTTGCTGCATAATCTGAGCTGCAGAGGCTTCTCTGTACGCTTCCAATGGGTTCCCTCGCATATAGGTGTCCTATGAAACGAGAAGGCGGACAGCTTCGCCCATAGGGCGCTGTCTCGGAACCCTTCTAGAAAAGTTCCTGAAGATGACAAGAGAATCTTCAGAGGGACAGTGTTGAGAGCCCACCGAACAAGCCATGTGGGACCAAGGGTCTCCAAAAATCCCAAGCAACTTACTCTACCACATACGCACGGGCTCTGCTCCTACTCCTGCGTGGATGTATAAGACTGGCCTGGCGTCGTCTCCATCATGTTGAACGTGTGGTGCGTGCGTCCATATAGTACATTACTTATTGTGCTGTACTCTTATATCGCGGAAAGGTGCGTGTTATTCGGTTCTCTCGATAAGGCAGGACCCCCTCAGAGCTCCCTTCAGGACATTGTTTTCCCGCGCGGGAACCCATTCTGTAGAAAGGAAGCTTCACGTCTTCTTTTAAAGTACTTACTCGACACGAACCTAGTCTCCACATGGTGACAGCATGAGTGACTATTATTTGTGTTTCTAAGTTCGGTGCCGGATTATGTGATTTAGTTATTGTAGGTGCCGCTAGGGTTGAGCAGTTGCCGGCCGAAACCGCAAGGCCAACCCCACCTGTAGGTTACAGCAACTCAACTCAACCCAACTCAACATTACCATTGCCGCAAACGGAAGAGCTCCTCCATAGCTTTGCTGGTTCACAGTGTTTCTCCGAGCTAGACCTTTCCTCGGCTTATCAACAAGCACCACTCAGCCCTGACAAAGAGTAGGTTGGGGCAACCGAAAAGGAAATAAAAATAATATGCCTCTGCCTGCACCACATAGTTACAACAGGCTTAACCCAATTCGAAAATAAAAGAATAGGCCCGTAGGCAAATTTTAATTTCACCACCCGTAGGTGGAAAAGTAAATGAAAAGGGAGAAAAGCTACTATAGCGACCCACAGCCAGGGGAGCGGGCCCGGGGAGACTCCCCTGATCTCCCCTGGGAAGTAGCGGAAGGGAAGGGCAAATGGATGATGTCGTGTTCGTCGACCAAGCGACGCCAGGCCGCTCCAGCAACCCTTGCCTCCTCCGCGCATACTCGCCGCCCGCTTCCCAGAAACAAGCGCGGGCCGGCCGCCCCCACAAAAGCAAGCAGGCGTCGTCTCCCCCGACGACGTCTGATCCCCACAGCCCCGTCGACTGACGCATTCCCCATTTCCTTACCGTGACCGTCTTCATTCCCACAGCAGCGAAAGTGCATTCTTGTACACTTGCCCTCTCTCTCTCTCTCCCTCTAAAGAAATAAACCCCAGTCTGCACCCAGCAGCTGTGTTGAGAGGTTCCTGGCACGCAGGGCTCCCACGCCCCGTACAAACACCGCCATTAACACTGGGAAGCGCGTGCTTCTTGCTTTTGTGGGGGCGGCCTGGCGTCGCTTGGTCGACGAACACGACAGATGGGAAAAGTGGTTGTAGGGAATGGGTTGGGATAAAGGTTGGGAATGGGGACAGCGAGGTTTTTGTTCAGATCATTCGATGATGTCGACTTCTTTACTGGCCTGCCTGGCCAGGGCAGGGGAGCATCGAGATTACCCAATGGTGCGGCCCCGCTCACGGGATGCCCGACCACCCACCATACGCAGCGGGCTCCGACCATCGGAGACAGGAAAATCTAACACGGGGTCATAGCTACCTGGGGCCCCTCCACGACACTAGGAGGCTTTCACAACCTGCCGGCTACTTACCATCGAGTGCTTTTCGCGGTTTTTCAGACACCGGAACTATGTGTGATGTGGTCCCGGGACCCATCTGTGCTTCCATCCAGCCAACCATGCACTTATTTTCTCCTCTAGCTTACTCTTCCCCTACTGAGGAGGGAGTATTCAAGGCCGGGCGACCGGGACATGAACCAAGAACGTGGCTTAGGGTGAGATGACCCGGGCCTACTCCACCGGTACTCCACAACATCGACGGTTTTTGCCAGACTCTTCCGAGGCCGTACTAGGCCCCCATCCCCCGGCGTCCCGCAGGGCATATTACACCCTGCGGCCGGCCGTTAGGCCGCTTCCCGAGGCGTCGTTTCCTCAGAGCCTAGCTACTGTGAACCCCCGCGCGGACCTGGTTTCTCCGTAACCAGAAACCGACGCGTCGGTAGCCAGACTTGCACGCCCCCGCGTGCGGAGGGAAGTAGCATGTATTTGAAAACCTTTTGATCTGTGGACATGCCTTCCGGGCCGGATTTCGTGGGTCCAACCTTAGTATGAACCACGACCGGCTTTATTACTTCGCGACCTGTTCACCGGCGCCGCCCCCGTAGCCCCCGATTTTTTACTGCTTGTTTAGTTCATTCTTAGTTCGCTCGCCAGCCGCTGCTCTCCGTGGCGCCACAACTTACCCCCACGCGGAGTGCGGGCTGGCTTAGCGGTAGCAGTGGCGGCTTCGTTGTGTTTTTGTGTGCGTCTGAACTCCGTGTTGCCGGCTGTTCTGCTTGCTGCCCGCATACGTGCCAAGAACGAAATTACTGCTGAGAGCCTTTATATTTCGTAGGCCGTAAAAATCATCGCCCGCGATGGTGTATTGCTGCGTTCCGCTCTGCAAATCGAGCGGGCGCACAGCGAAGGGTATCTCATTTTTCATGTTGAGTGCATCATGAAATGATTAACAATCGGGTGAACGCTCCTGAAAAGAAGTAAGAAGTGTGCATAGCGCGCTTTTTATTGTAGATTGGCGGAAAGTAGCGCGGCTTTGCCCTGGGATGCTGCTAGGTACAGAGCAGAAACAACCGTGATGAAATTGTGCAGCTGTGCGCGCAAAAAAAAACGCCGCTCCAGTAGCACCAGAGCCGCGCCCACCAGTACAACCGCTCTTAGAGCTTGTTTTAGCTGCAAAACTGCTGCTCTGAGGAATAGAAATATTACCGCTATCACCCTTTAAGGCCCGTTCACACTTGCGAGTCGCAGAGGTCGCGCGACTGTTTTGGTCGAAAAGCGACAGTCGCAAACGGTCGCCCTGGTCGAAAAGCGACAGTCGCGGGTCAGTCGCTCACTGCTCGATTTTTCAGCCTCGCGACTGCGAGTCGCAAACCTCTGAACCAATCAGCGAGCGAGCCAAGCTTCCGGCATCGACACCGCTCGCGGGCGCGCCGGGCGACGACCTGCGCTGCTCCCAGCGGGCTGCCGTAGTCGTCGCTAAGCCTAGCCGGTTTCATATCGATGTCGCAACTGAGGGCGCATCGTATCCTGGCCAGCGGTAGTAATTAAAATGCTTCTTTTGTCACCGCTTTATTGTGAACCTTGTATCATAATAATATCAAGACATGCTCGATTTCCGCGACGCCTTAAAGGGATGCTGAAAGGTTTCCCAAAAAAATTGAGTGAAGAGATGCACTTTACAGTTTTCCACCCTCGGAATTCGAATTTCTCATCGAAATTAGGCAAAGGAAAGCGGAAACCTATTTTATTTTGGCGAAAAGTGCAGGAGCAGCCTCGGGCCAGCTCGCGCGCCTCGTTGCCGCCTGTGATTGGTTGGGCGCCTCGTGACGTGAACACTGGCGTTGGCTCGGTGAGCCCGGCTCGCTCGCCGCCGATGTAGTATATGAAGCGCGGCGCGCGGTGGTTCGGGCTGTTGGTTTGATGCTTATATCACGATGGAACACATCGAAGATTACCAGGAGGATCTTGGCGTCATCCCCTACATGTACGAACCAATCGCAAAGAGCAAACCGCTCCAAGGAAGCAACGATGCTGGCGCAAGCGGTGCTTTTGGCTTGAACGAAAGCGAAGTGTCAGCATCTCCACGTGTTGGAGATGTCCTTTGGTAAGCATACTTTTCTAGCCAAACTTCATTCAGAGATACAATAAATTAATTTTGAAACGAGCAAATGTAGTATAGCACTGCTCCACGAAATTTTGCTAATGCAATGTAAGCGGTATGCGATCGTCGGCGTTGTTGTCTTGCCGCTTCTCGGTGCTGCCGCAAATCTGCTTGTAATGCACACAGACCACTGACATGCGCAAGAAGTTATCAGGCTCTTTTTGCACGCAAATTTTATGCTGGCATCGCTTCATGGTTGCTGCGTGCCGGCTCGGTACATAACACACGCGTAAAACAAAAGTTCGCGGCGCTTTGCGGCAGAACTCGTCGAGGTGACAAACGTGCGCCTTCCGTTCTGCGTGCCAAGATGGGATCTGGCAGTAAATTGAAATCCTTGTTTAGGAGAGTTGCTTCATACTGCAAGCCCTTGTAGGAATATCTCCATCCGTTTGCGGCCGCCTTTATCGTGCTGTTCTCAGATCAAGCAACAAGTGATTTTTTTTCACTAACTCGATGGCCTCGTGCTGCAACCGAGCAGGCCGAATCGCAAGGCTGGCTGTAGCACACGTGGCGCACAATTATATAATGTTATTATTAATGTATGAAGCCATGCTGCACTCGGCAATTTTTTACAACTACATGTGTTATTATGAATGTATTCCTGGCAGAACACTTTACTGGTACGTATTGGCTGCATTAGAACTTGAACAGACTTGTCAGCCTTGTCATCACTTTTAGAAAAGTTCGATGCAGGGTCTTCAGCAGCATCTGCCAGTGGCATTCGACTTGTTTCACCGTCCTGATTTGTATTGCTGTTTGGTGTGCATTCTTGACTGTCTGGTGGGTAGCCTCCAGGTGTGATGTCATTTTCCATGCACTCTTGATTTGCACTATCGTCTGGTGTGCAGTCTTGATCTTGCAGCAGTTCGGCAATAACCTGAAAGGCATAAGCCATATGAAGTTATTGTTGCAAACAGAGCAAAAGTGTGCTTCAGTATGAGTAAAATCTTCTGGTTTATTTCATAAACCATTTTGTTGATTGGCGAGCTCCGTGCAAAGTGAGATCATTTATTATATACCAGGTGTTTCTTTACAAGGTCCAAAATTTATTTTAAAAAATGGGTACCTAACAGAGAATTAATTTTATCCCCGGGGCTATACTGGGGGATATGGCAGACACCAGTAATAGGCAGAAGGCTTACATTAGCTCACTAAACTGCATATCTTAATTAAATTTTTATTTTCATATTATGTTGTATTTGCAGATTTGGAGCACCTCCTGCAAATACTATAGCCAAGCAAAAAAGATCTCTTTAAAAACTTACGTCCTGACAGACAACTTCACGCGCTAACACAGCGCCAGCGGGCGCGTCCGACGTAGATCGCTCAAAAAAAAATGTGTACGCTTTGGGGCCGGACTGCAAGCGCCATGACTGCGCACATTGGGCGCTGACGAGGCGGCTATCAGCCAGGCCCCAGGCGAATCCAAATTGAAAACGCATATCTGCAAAGAGTTTTCTCGGCGCTCCGAGCACGAAGAAAAATGTGCCGCGTACTACTCCCTATGTTCTCGCCACTGAGGGCTACGCATGAATCCTAGAATATCTGAGCTCCAACATAATTGAGTAAAGAGTCTGCATATAACGTCTTTTCACGTGCTCGCTTACCGAACGAAGTTCTGTGCTCACGCGCGGTGCGCAGTCTCCGGTTGTGAGGCGCACTTCGCGTCGCTCCAGCTCTTGCAGTATTAGTAGCAGTTTAACGATTTTTATTCAGCCAAAAAATTTAAGGCCGAGCTCTGATATGAGTAATCCTGTACGAGATGCATGATGCAATCCTGCAAGCAAAAAAGCTAAGCACTTATTTTGTAAGCTGCAGTTCGCTGCCGTCCTGACGTTCTCATTCCAGCGCCGTTCATCTCGCTACTTCCGAAAGTCTTGCATCCACGAAATTACGCGCCATACACTACACAGAACACCGGTTCGCGCAGTCAAATTCTCATAGAGTTAATACACAAATTCTTACCTCGAGCTTCCGCCTATTCGCGAAAGCTGGCCTCGGTGGCGGTGACGAGCTCCTGTGCGCGACGACAGACTGTATTGCGCCGGGTTTCAGTCGAGCTGACTTCGTTGACAGGCCCAATGAACGCATTATCGACAGGCTCTGGTTATAGTCTTCATCACGAAAGTGGTCAGAGCATAGCACTGTAATCTTTGAGGGCTTGAAATCCCTTCGCTTCACAGCAGCGACCCACCTCGCTGAAAGCTTCTTATTTTGCGGGAAATAATGAAAGACCACATCGTCGCGGCCGCTGGTGTTAGTGCAGCCGAGGACTGCGCAGAACGCCGGCATGATGGTCCACCGCTTCACTCGATGCTGCACACGTTTCTGTACGTCACCACAAACATAAAAACGCACAAATACAGGAACACACGGCAGCTCGAAGCAACTTACGATGGCACGCACGCAGAAACAAGCGCGGTCGCGGAGGCTGCGAGGCGACGGAACACCAACGTTTACGTCACCACCCCACGGTTTCCGGTTTCGGCTCGCATCGTCAGGGTCATCAGCAGCCATGGAGGAAGGAAAAAAAGAGGAGAGGCCCTTTCCACACGACGCCCTGGGAGAAAAGTGTGGAGGAAATCACGTGGCTTTTCAACGATCGGGAGGCCATTTTGTCCGGGCAGCTTTGCAACGGCGTCGTAGTTGCTGCTTGCAAACCGAGCGGTAGCAGACGGCCGCGGCGTAGCAATTGCGGTGAGGCGTAGGCGTACTTTTCTCAACTGCTCGAATTTGTTTTTGATCGTGCTCACGGGCTGACGTTGGCGCCGTTCACTCATATCTCAGGTGGAATTCGCTGCAAAACTCTCGTTGTTGCGTGCATTGACTTCAACGTGCTCGGCGACGATCGCACGGGCATTTCGTCTACTGCGTCATTGCTCGGAGCTGTCGGGAGACCACCGCTGCACACTGAGGAGCACTCGCGCTGTTCGTTCACCAGTGATTCGATACGCCGTGCGCTAGAGAGGTCGTCGGCGTATTGTGCGGACGTTTCGCGTCCTGTGCGTGCAGTGTGCGTGTGCCATTCGCGCTCCCGTTTCCATCGGCAGTGAAACCTCGTTGCTATTGTTCTTGCAACGCTCCAGTGATCGTAACTGGTGTTAGTTTAACTGTCATTTTCATTTTTAGGGATTGCGATTTTTTGAGCCGCGGGGGCCATGACATGGGCGGAGGGCGATATTTTAAAGGAAGCAGCTGCGCTCGCTTTGCTCTTAGTATACTGCAGCAACTTTGTTACACGCCCGTTTCAAGTGTGTAACGTTTGAAGCGTCTGGCGAGCTCTAGCTTCTGGGACGTGCCGGGCTCAAGTGTATTCGTTCATATCGTGGCCAAGTCTGTGTTTCTGGTCGCGCGCTATGTTTAGACCGGTTTCCTGTTGCAGGTTTGCAATTGCTTTTCTATCTGATGTCATGGTCAAGAAGTGCGGAAAAGGCGATGCTCTAACTGAATTAGGAGGCCTTTTCTCACGTGATTATTGTGCTCATGTCCTGCGATAGTGTTATTTTGGGTAAAAAGTACTTAGTGAAATGAGGATCCACATGTGCGCTGAATTTCATTGATGCCTGTGGTTATGTTGAAGAAAAATAATTGGATGCATTCTTACCCACAGTAGATCGACTTTCATTTTATGTATTGTCAGTCGCAAGTAAAGTGTGCTACTATGCAGTGACATTACACGCTAGTATTTAATCTAGTAGCAAAAAGTGGTGCGTACAGCTGAAGCTCTGCACATTCAACATGAAACACAGCATTGAAATGATGCACAACACCGTGAAACTTATACTGCAGCCACTGGATACTCCTAAACTTCTAGAAGTCTGAAAAGCTATGGTAATATATATTATGCACAATACTAGATCTGTGGATATGTGAAACATGCTATGTTGCCATGCTACAAAGGGTGGAGTTATGGAGGGGGGCAGTCACAATTTAAACATGTATTTCTTCGACTATTTTCATTGAGAAAAGGATGTCCACGATGGTTATCCTGTGTAAAATTTCAGATAAATCCTCCCCTGCCGTCTACTATATGCACTTTGGCCCTCTCCGTTTCTCTCACCTGTGTGAGTGGCTCTTGGAGTTGTGAATCAAAAGTCATTGCAGGCACGGCCACCATTACAACACGTTATGATATTACATTTTGCGTTCAGGGTCAAGAACTCAAACTTTTTAGTATACTTGCCCATCCTCACTGTTGTATACGAGAAAGCATTCCTTGCATCACCAGCCGCACGAAAACTTGCTATGAAGATAAGTATAGTATTTAAGACCAACAACAAAGTACTGCAGAATTTTTCTTACCCTTAGTTCTGCAGCACAAGGCACTGTTGACACAGCCAGCTTCCCAAACATATGCAATGGAAGCAGATTGCAACATTCAGCAACAAGAGCTGCATTAAAAGGCAGGTTGAACACTAAGGTGGGGTGTGACCATGCATGGCAGCATTGTTCACGACTCAGCCGAAAGCAGACAAGTGCACACTCATTCAGCATAAAACTGAGAGGTTTGTGCTATCCACCAGAGAGCGCAATTAAAGTGTGGCCAGTATATGGAACACTTTTAAGCGAGCATAGCATGCAAACAACCCAATATCAATAACCTTGCTCAGAGATCTCATGCATGAACCTCTAAACTCATTCTAGCAAAGAAGGATTTTTTACAACCTCATGAGCACATTTGACAGCTGTCCACTCAAAAATCATTATGCTCTCAAATAGAAACTGTTGCAGAGTACCATTCAAATATAAGCCTCGTGTCAGCAAGCTGGACATGAAAGGCCTCCAGGGTAGCAATATACTAAAACATTTCAGGAGGCTTAAGTTTAAAGGCAGTACTTTACACTGCATTAAGCTAGGACAGTTTGTTCGGAAGATTCATGAAACACGCTGTGAGATCCAAGACACACAGCATTAAAAAAAAAGAGAAAAAAAGTGCTTTCAGGCAATCGGTATGTGAAATCTCTTAATTTTAGAATTTTAAACGTTCCCCAAAGCTCTTTTAAAATTTGATAAAATATTTTTCCAGAAATGACTCAAAAAACCTGAGCTACCGGTGACTATTGCATGAAATACTCTGTAAAGAATGCAAGGGCTCGTTCAGTCGAATGTGAAAGTTACCGTTGATTTTATATGCGACTATTTTTGCGTCTACCTTTATGCACTCGCTGTAGTTTCTACCGGCATCTTCGTTATACCTGCGATTAACTCGATCCCGACTTAATGTATTCATTGATCACACGCGCCCTTAGGTTAGTCTAAACTCAAGGTAGACACGTGAGCCAAAGCAGATGAGTAAATTTGTGTTATTTTCACAATACAGCCGCTACCAGTGGCGTACGCAGAAATATTTTTCGGGGTGTTTTATACGCCGCCGGTAAAAAGAAAAATACCCTGCGCTTAAACAATACCATAGAGATTTTTCTTCTTTAATGAAGGCGAAGGGTTAGTTTTCTTCACTGTAATATCTACATAAAGATACGAATGCACACAGGATCCGAAGAACTCCATTCATAAAAAGCATTGATTTTCTCACAAAAACAACTCATACGGAAAAACGTGGCTATTTACAATATTTTCGCATCATATACAACAACACAAAAGCTTCTGCTCTACAACAAGTCATCAACTGCAAACAAATGGCATTTGTCAAAACTTCTACCCCGTACATGCAAACCTGCGGAGGCCTGTGCCCATGCGGTAGCACGCTCCTTCGTTGGCTTTGAAACGCGCGCGCAATCGGCGCGGTGGCGTGACGTCAGCCCGGACAAGATGGCGCCCAGCTTGTTTCCGGCTTCACAAAATGTCACGTGACGGCCTCTCCTCTTTTTTTCCTTCCTCCATGTCAGCAGCGCTCGGCGGACAGCGGGAGGCGGAGCTACCGCGCAATTTTAAACGGCGATTACGGCGCTCCTAAGTGATTAATCTGCAAAAAAATTTCACCCGCATGATTTTTAAGGTTCCCACATCCATACGTGAGCAACTTAATGAATTCGAAAATCTCTTCAGCTTCCCTTTAAGCAGCGGGGCTAGCAGACAACAGTCGAGCCGCATGGAGCAGCAGCAGCAAAGCGGCTATGGGAAGAAATTTGCTTTTGTCGCTGTTATCCCTTCTACCAGCAACTCGGTACTGGCCAGCGATCTTCAAAAATGGTTCATTTTTTACATTCCTGTACCCAAGGGCTTGTTATGCAAGCGAACAAGCAATATTTGCGCATTTTTGTGACGCCGCGGCGGCCGGCATACTGCAGGCTGGTAGGCCGGCCCTGCAGAGAAGCGCGCCTCTGTCATCATGACGCTTGTACGACCGCGGCGCACATCAAAACCGTCACGACAACCTAATCTTCGCTCGGGTAGTTGTATATTGCGAACAGCAGTTTAGACGACCGAGCGCGAGTACAAGAGGCGCGGCCAAAACATACGAAACTGTCGAAAGCACGCGAACAACGTCATTCCCGAGAGTTTTCGCTTCAAACGAGAATCTAACGATAAAGTGACCCACTGGTCGCGCTTGCAAGTGTGAACAACGGTGTTGTCCAGCTGCTGCTTGGCCGCAAGCGACTGCTGGTCGCGTGCCCTTTGCGACTCGCTACGAGCGCGAGCGCGAGACGCCTGCTTCTGCGCTGTTCTCGCGCGCTCATGAGCGAAGGACTCGGGCGTGTTAGCTGGCAGCTCGCGAAAGCTGTCCACGATTATTGCATCTGATGAACAATAACACGTCTTTGCGGTGCGTGCTTAAAAAACGATGCGGTTTAACTCTGCCTACCAGCACCACGCCAGCGCAAGCGTACTGAAGCTAGCAGAAGCGTGCGGCGTGCGCTGCCGAAATGAGGATAACTTGTGGCGCCACCTGTCGCGGCGCGCCGTCCCTACTGAAGAGTCACGTGATATTTACGCGGATACGCGCCGCCGTAGGAGCCGGCGTAGTGAGCAGGTCGCGAGTAATAAAGCCGGTCGTGGTATGAACCAAGGCCTGCCTCCGCTCAGGCATCGGACCTCACGCACGCGACTGGCCCTCAGTGTCGCCTGGGAATCGCTGCCACTCCGATGGGGTTTTGCATCCCCAGAGGATGGGCCCCGGCCGTCCCATCCCCACTGCTGGCGTTGCACCGGAACAAAGCCTAGTAGCCGAAACTACACCGGCCCGTATCCGGTGGCGGGGGGGGGGGGGGGGGGGGGGGGGCACGAGCAGGCACTGAGCCCTGACAGCAGGAACTGACAACTTTCATTACATATGACGCGCTCTTAAGGTGCAAGCGCGTTTTCTTTGGTTTTCTTCGGACTTGCATTGCGCCTTCCGTTTTAGAGCGAAAATCACAACTTCTCCCATGCTGAACCTGAAGGTGATCTGGCTCTTAAATTTGACCTATAACGGGAAGCGCGCCGCATGTGCAAAATCGGGCGTGGCAGGTGCCTCGATCTTCACAAGTCGTTGACCTGCCAGGTCAATAACTTACGACCGAACCGAGACAGCCCTCGAGCTCGTGAGAGCTTGCAGCTTCTCTTCTTCCTCGAGCACCTCAGAAGGAAGAAGGAAAGCTGCAACATTGATAGCGCATGTTGCGGCTAATCGACTCATTATAGAGCTCCTAGTTTTATAATCAGCGACAGCAGCAAGCCAACCATCACCTGAGTGGTACGTCAGAAAAGGTGTCAGTAGGCCGGGAACAGCGCGATGTAAAGCTTCGGAGGAATGTCAGTGGTCTGAAGACTACCAGCAGATGATGCAGAAGGGCTTTTTGTGTCAGGTTCCCGCAGGTCACAGGTGGCAGTGTAGCCTCATACAGTGCGTCACAAACTTAACTTAAAGAAAAGGCCTGGTCGCATACGCGCGCGACATACTAAGATGGCCGGCGGTGGCAGGCCATAGACGGCAAGGATGGATCGCACAAATTCCACCGGTGGCAGCGCCTGCGATCCGGGTGCAGTAGTGACACTCGATGGTACCCATAAAAGATAGCGTCCGCATTAAAACTGGCAGGTGGCGGTTAAATTAATGATATGGTCGCGTGAGGTTGCTCGGGAAGAGTTACCTGCATCACACTGCTTAACTTCTGCACTGCTGCCACAGGAGTGGTATAAGGACTCCCATTGAGCTATGATTTGATAAGTAGAGAAAGAACAATTCTGCATATATGGGCATCAACCCATTAGCTACCGCGTCATACCCTTAAGTCGGAGCACGGGCTCCGGGCTTTTGGTAGAGGTGCCGGGTTCGGTCCCCAGTGCCGCCGGGTACTCACCGGTTTGTTAATGGGTACAAGATTTCCCCCCGCCTACTGCTCGGCTCTTCTGGGGTGAGATGCTTGGGAAAAGGGTCTTGGACCAAACCGTTGCCTTTCAAGAAGTTATCGTGCAGATCAGAAGGGCTACGGCGGCGGATACGTAGAGCCATGCAGAGGTAGAATTGCCAGCTGCATGCCATCGTGTTACAACACGCAGCAGCGCGCGACGACTGCGTTCCCGAAATGAGACGGCAGGCTTACGCCTACTCACACGTAAGCAGTCTTAAGTGTCTCTGCCGAGCTTTTCTTTTTTTTCCTCTATCGAGATGCGCTCAGGATAGTGGTAAATTGCTGCCTACGAACATAGTCGTGAGAAAACCGCCTTTGTCATTACCGACGGCCTCTACACCAATTGAAAGTCATGTCTTACGACCTCTGCAATGCCCCTGCGACCTTCGAGCGCGTATGATGGACTCACTCTAGCGTGGCTTCAGATGGACGACATGGCTCTGCATAAATGACGTCATTGCTTCTCATCCAGTTTCTAAAATCCACTCTCCTGTCTTGCTACCATTCTTGCTGTCTTCCGCCGCGCCAAGCTTCAAGTCAGCTCCAAAAAATGACGCCTCGGACGGCGTCAAATCAAGGTCCTCGGTCACTCGGTCGCTGGCACCCGAAGCTGATGAAGTTCGTGCCGTCCGCAAGTTTCCCTGACCGCATTCCTCCAGTGATATACGCAGTCTGCTCGGCAACCCCTCACTCTTGCTTTTGCCTGTGCGTCTATAAATTCGTGGAACTGTTTCCAATTCTCAGCCGTCAGAAATCTATGCTGCTAACGTGTGTTTATTTCCTGGAGACTCCTCTTGATTCTGTGGCGTCAATAGGACACAAGTCATGAGCATAAGCTATCTGTTTCACTGAGCAGACTTTCACAGAGGAAATCTCATAATATTAAATTGGTCACGAGGAAAAGGGAAGGCTACCATACTCCTGAAGGACTACCCTTTCCCATGAGGCCTCGACCCATAGAGTTTCTTACTATTACCTAGAGGGAAAGCTGGTACCCCTCTATGGGAGTTTGCATCTTGGAAAAAACAGCGCTAAACGAAAGGACAACGAAAAAGAGTACAACAGGACAGGCGCTGTCCCAACATAACATGTACCAACTAGCTCAACTCTCCGTTTTATGGGAGTTTGCATGGAGACCCCTCGAGGCCACTTCAGCCACCATGGGCGCTCAAAGCATCATGGGGCGGTGAGCTACCGACTGCAGAACTACAACTTTTGGCCAAAAAATAATAGAAAAATAAAGCTGTTAGATCACTACGAATGTCCTAACATTCAATATCTTGTCTAATGATTGCAACAAACGAGCAGAAAAGCATTTAAGTGCAAAGTTTGCCCAAAATAAAAGATGACTAGCTTTCCTATTGGCCAAGTGATGAACACTAAAAAACTAATATGGCGTAATTAACATGCGCATTTTTAAAAGTAAATATGTTTTCAAATAAAATGTTGTTGCTTAGATACATTAAGAGGTTTTTTAATGGCATTTCGGAAGAGTAAAACCTTTTATTGGCGTCGTGTGTCGTCGCGTTTTCACTACTATGGCTTTTGCACACTGCGTTCCCGCGAAAGTCGTCTGCGCGCACACGAACAGCGTTTTTGGAATGAAACATCTTAGTAATGACACTTCGTGTTCCTGAAAAACTAAGACTGTCTCGAAACAAGTAGCTCACCGCCCCATGATGCTTTGAGCGTCCATGGTGGCTGAAGTGCAGCGCCGCCAGCTTTCCCTCTAGGTAATAGTAAGAAACTATGCCTTGACCAATCTCGCGTTTTCTTTGCACTTGTTGCTGCCTTCGCCGTTCTACATGTCGTGGACCATTCCAGCCCTTCTGCAACTACGGAACTCCGTCCCGACACAAGTATGCACGGTATTGTAGCCATCCTTGCTCAGCGGCTATACCATCACCACCATGTGACCGACTATGCCAGCCGCCTTTTGTCTCCCTCCGAGAACGGGAGTGCCTCGTACTTTCTCAGGCGCTAACATAATTTCGTCGCTGTTTGTTTGGGAGGTCCTCGTGTGTTCCTATAGGGACCATAACGCCTTCAGCTGCTGGTCTTTATCGTTCTCTTCGCCTCTGTTGCCGCTTGCGAGCTGACCGAACCCCCTTTAAGCCTTGTGGCCACCTTCAGCTGATCTACATTGCGACTAATTTGTTTTTCCGTGTTGTCCTCGACTTTCTTAGACCTTTTCGCACATTCATAATCATACGTTTCCAGGCAACAATTTTTTTCATGGTATCTACACCATAGTAAACCGAGTACACGCTGAGGCTCTGCCAACGTGCCGACCGACCTAGCCCTGTCTCTCCTCAGCACCGTCAGAGAGAAGGTGCATGAGAGAGAGAATAGAGATAAGGTAACAGATCCAGAGGAAGAAGTCGGTGAACAAAGCAATGTATCAGTTATTGTTATCGATGCTCACACCTGTCAGTGCCGATATCTCTGTGCTTCGTGCGCGCCAACAAATGGTGAACCGGACGTGATAACGAAACGTCATGAATCAGTCAAGCAACGACGCCAGCTCTACAATAGCCGTGCTTGGCGTTAGGCTACCTACTTTCCACACTGGTGATCAAGAACGTTGGTCTCCGCAAGCAGAATCGCAGTTAGCCGCACGCCACATCACAACCGACAGCACTATCACGACGTGGTGGGCCGCCTTTGCGACAGCCAATGAAATGAGAGACCTGCTCCTTTACACACCAGCGGAAAATACTTACAGGACGAAGAGACGCTGATTAGTCACGTCACCCTTTCACAGTTGTTCCTTCTTCAGCAGCTACTACGCGGAGCGACCTGGTCGACAGCGTTGCTTGACATGCATCAGCTGACCAGCACCACGACAGGTATCGACAGCCTTCTTCTGCGAGAATTGCTTCAGCAGACGCTTCCCTCACGAGTGTGAATTGGGGTCACCTTGCATGGCGAGACTGACCTCACCAAGAAAGCCGAGCTTGCCGACAGACTTATGGCGTTCGCCACGCTGTAAGTCGCGGCTGAGCACGCCGAAATACTTCCCGCTAATTATTTGCCGGGACCACCGCGGTTGTGAAAGCCACTGACAGCCAGAAAACACGCCAGAGTACCGCACTACCGCAAAAGCAGAACGTGCTCGTACCACCACAAAGTACGGCAATGCTTCACAGAGCTGCTTGTCGCCTTTAGAAAAGTCTGTACACAGGCCGGGCCACCATTGAGGCCGACCAGTACCCCCGCCTATTCGTAAAGACCCCTTTTTACCCTTTCATTGGTCCTCTCAAAAAAGATTTAAAAGAACATACACAAAGAGAGAGGATGCCTGGACAGAGTAGATTGAAACCCTAGGTTGGGACTCTCCCGCACCACTAATGTATCGCGGGTGAGAATTCCAGGACCATTGGTTTTTTTTCGCGACCAATACCTAGCGCGGCATCCGTTTCCTGATCTACATAGAAGCGGAACTCAGCGTAGAACAGACGTCGCCGGCCGATTGCAAACAACCTCGTGCATCACTGCTACAAGCTTTCAACAGTACGACAATAGCGTCGTGTGGGCGCCCTTTAACCTCGTTGTACTTTGGTCTCAACGGAATATTTCGGTGGGTGCTTGTCGTGGCGGTCGTCAAATTTGCTATCGTGGGAGCTGATTTTTGAGCGACTTCGGACTGATTGTTGACGGCCGCAACCGACGGCTATAAGATACGCTGTCGAAAGCAAAGGTGCACGGCAAGCCCTCCAAACATCGCGCCCCTCAGCCCCACGCTCTTCGCACTGCCGGCCGCTGCCCGCATCAGCGCCGTACCTCCGCGTGTTTTCCGGAATATGATACGGCGGCCGCTGGCCGCGTCAGCCCATCAGTTTACCCCGGGTAAAGATCGCGCTAGCGAATAGAACAAGCACACAGACTTTATTTGCGAGTGAAAAACACGACTGACAGGAACTATGCGCGTCAGTTCAGACTTTCCGAAATGCTCGTTGTTGTTGTTGTTGTTACCTTGGTGGCATGGCACATACCCACGACGATCGGGGATAGGCCAGAGCTCAGTGAAGAGAGCCAAAAGAAGGTAAATTGGTGCCAAGCTAATGGTTTAACTTTGGTTGCAAAGCTAATGAGTTCACTTTGGGTAAGAATTCAGAGGAATTATCTTTATAGGTCTACCACTGCTCCTTAGACTTTAGTGATAGTGCCCCAGGGAGAGTCTGACGGCAATGCCATATTATATAGTAGAGCGTGGCCCTAACTTCGCATCTTTCGCATTTTTCTGATAATTGTTCCTAGTGTATGACGCTCAACATTGTCGGCCAGGGGAATATATTTATTTGTAGGCGACGCCAGTTGACGGCCTCACTTTTACTGAGTGATTTGGCTTCCGGCGGGTACCTTGCTCGCCCCAGTCTGTAGTGTTGGAGGATATCTCTGTAGATATATCTCTGAGGATATCTCTGTAATCTCTGTATGACCGCAGGCAGTTCCGCTGCGTGTAGCCTTCAACCAGCCCACCCGTTCTGAATGTGAGTCCTAAAGCTAATTAGTGGGCGGTTTCGTTTCCGGCTAGCGAGGCGTGTGCGCTGGGCCAGAGAACCTGAATATTTCTGCTTTTTTTTTACTGTCTGCAGGGTTCGTCATGTTCCAGGACACATCCTTCCTCTCGCGAACCTCGTCACTGTCGCTAACTATGGTCCTGTCAGTTGTACTTGCTATAGCTAAAGCTACGACAGTTTCTTCTGCCGTTTTTGTGTTGTCCGCAGGGACACTAACAATGGCAATTAATTTAGCTACTGCGTTGACTGCGGAACGAGTCATCCTGTCGTTGCGTCCGCCGGCTGCGTCAACGTAGATCACGTCGTGTAAATTTAGGAGGCGCTTCTCTAAGGCCCTCAGCTCTCTGTTCCCTGCGCTCTTTATGATGCACGGGGTGCATGCTTTTTGGCAATGGTGGGATCATTAGTTTATTCCACACTTCTCGCAGCTTATCGACTTTCCCTCCCGCTGTACTTCATACGAGACGGCCAGCCTAAAATTTTCCTGCCAGTGGGGCTGCTTGCCTGTCTCTGGTATGGGGAGGTCCTGACTCGTATTATTTTCGCTGGGGTGTTGTGCACTCCTAGATTCAACAGTCTTTCTGTTCTGGCGCGGACGGGGAGTGGCGAGGATCCAACACCACTAAGGATGGTTCGTCTCCGGCTTCGCCGCAAAGGGGACGACTCTGCTCGATATGGTGATCGAAAGCCGCGCCGCAAAAAAAGTGATTCCCCTCATGCGTAAAGAAGGAAGAGGATGACAGACTTTTTTAGTGAGAAGAAGATTAAAAAAACATGGAGGAAAGAAAACTGCAAGGAAAGCGTTACGTCATGCGGCTGGCGACTGGAAGCCAACGTACATGGAACCGTTCGCTTTCCTCCTACGGGCGCACCAAAGGCGGCCTAACATGATGGGTGACTCGCTGCCTTAGATAATAAAATTCGCCACAGGCTGTCACAGGGTTCACTGTCTTCTTTTTGTTCATGATTAAGCTTTAAATTTGTCACCTGACGCTTCCTCCAGAGTTTTTATTTCTCGATGGACGCTGGCGCCCCTCGTGGGCGAGATGCGAAAAATCCGGAGAGCGAGAGAGAATAAACTGCACTTCAGAGAAAATAATGCGCCACTTGCAGAAGGTGTCTTAATTCCAGGACTCCAGTGGCTTTTGGGACCAACGGAGCCCGAAGGCGATAGAGACGCAGGTCGGTATTAACCGCTTCGAGATCATTCGTGCGCATCGAGGGAATATTGGTAATTTTTACGCCCTGTGGGAGACACGAAAGACGAAACAAGGAACAACCAAAACAAGCTCTGTTGGCCAAGTTGGTGGTGATTCATTCTTAAACAGCGCGGGAAGACTAGACAGACGAAAGAAGAAAGTACAGCGCTTGCTCTGCGTGTTGTTTCTTTCGTCTGTCCTTTGACAACATGCCCAACAGCATTTGTTTTTCGTGTCATTCATTTCGTCTGTCCAGAGTTCCCCCGCCATTTAACAATTAATCAGTAGCACGTTGCCAAACAGAGCTTCTGTGGCGTATTCTTTCTTTCGTCTCCCCTGTCTTCTCACACCATTTAACATGAGTCAGTGCCAACTTGTCCAACAGAGCTTCTATTGTGTATTCTTTCTTTCGTCTGCCCTGTCTTCCCACGCCATTTAGGAATTAGTCAGTGCCAACTTGTCCAACAGAGCTCCTGTTGCGTATTCTTTCTTTCGTCTGCCCTATCTTCCCACACCATTTAACATGAGTCAGTGCCAACTTGTCCAACAGTGCTTATATTGCGTATTCTTTATTTCATCTGCCCTGTCTTCCCACGCCATTTAAGAATGAGTCAGTGCCAACTTGTCCAACAGAGCTTCTGTTGCGTATTCTTTCTTTCGTCTACCCTGTCTTCCCCCGCCATTTAACAATGAGTCAGTGCCAACTTGTCCAACAGAGCTTCTATTGCGTATTCTTTCTTTCATCTGCCCTGTCTTCCCACACCATTTAACATGAGTCAGTGCCAACTTGTCCAACAGTGCTTATATTGCGTATTCTTTCTTTCGTCTGCCCTGTCTTCCCACACCATTTAAGAACGAGTCAGTGCCAACTTGTCCAACAGAGCTTCTGTTGCGTATTCTTTCTTTCGTCTACCCTGTCTTCCCCCGCCATTTAACAATGAGTCAGTGCCAACTTGTCCAACAGAGCTTCTATTGCGTATTCTTTCTTTCGTCTGCCCTGTCTTCCCACGCCATTTAGGAATGAGTCAGTGCCAACTTGTCCAACAGAGCTTCAGTTGCGTATTCTTTCCTTCGTCTGCCCTGTCTTCCCCCACCATTTAACAATGAGTCAGTGCCAACTTGTCCAACAGAGCTTCTATTGCGTATTCTTTCTTTCGACTGCCCTGTCTTCCCACACCATTTAACATGAGTCAGTGCCAACTTGTCCAACAGTGCTTATATTGCGTATTCTTTCTTTCGTCTGCCCTGTCTTCCCACGCCATTTAAGAACGAGCCAGTGCCAACTTGTCCAACAGAGCTTCTGTTGCGTATTCTTTCTTTCGTCTGCCCTGTCTTCCCACGCCATTTAAGAACGAGTCAGTGCCAACTTGTCCAACAGTGCTTATATTGCGTATTCTTTCTTTCGTCTGCCCTGTCTTCCCACGCCATTTAAGAACGAGTCAGTGCCAACTTGTCCAACAGTGCTTATATTGCGTATTCTTTCTTTCGTCTGCCCTGTCTTCCCACGCCATTTAAGAACGAGTCAGTGCCAACTTGTCCAACAGTGCTTATATTGCGTATTCTTTCTTTCGTCTGCCCTGTCTTCCCACGCCATTTAAGAACGAGTCAGTGCCACCTTGTCCAACAGTGCTTATATTGCGTATTTTTTCTTTCGTCTGCCCTGTCTTCCCACGCCATTTAAGAACGAGTCAGTGCCAACTTGTCCAACAGAGCTTCTATTGCGTATTCTTTCTTTCGTCTGCCCTATCTTCCCACGCCATTTAACAATGAGTCAATGCCAACTTGTCCAACAGAGCTTCTATTGCGTATTCTTTCTTTCGTCTACCCTGTTTTCCCCCGCCATTTAACAATGAGTCAGTGCCAACTTGTTCAACAGAGCTTCTGTTGCGTATTCTTTCTTTCGTCTGCCCTATCTTCCCACGCCATTTAACAATGAGTCAATGCCAACTTGTCCAACAGAGCTTCAGTTGCGTATTCTTTCTTTTGTCTACCCTCTCTTCCCCGCCATTTAACAATGAGTCAGTGCCAACTTGTCCAACAGAGCTTCTATTGCGTATTCTTTCTTTCGTCTGCCCTATCTTCCCACGCCATTTAACAATGAGTCAATGCCAACTTGTCCAACAGAGCTTCTATTGCGTATTCTTTCTTTCGTCTGCCCTGTCTTCCCACGCCATTTAGGAATGAGTCAGTGCCAACTTGTCCAACAGAGCTTCTGTTGCGTATTCTTTCTTTCGTCTGCCCTGTCTTCCCCCGCCATTTAACAATGAGTCAGTTGCCAACTTGTCCAACAGAAGTTCTGTTGCGTATTCTTTCTTTCGTCTGCCCTATCTTCCCACGCCATTTAACAATGAGTCAATGCCAACTTTCCCAACAGAGCTTCTGTTGCGTATTCTTTCTTTCGTCTACATGTCTTCCCCCGCCATTTAACAATGAGTCAGTGCCAACTTGTCCAACAGAGCTTCTATTGCGTATTCTTTCTTTCGTCTGCCCTGTCTTCCCACGCCATTTAGGACGAGTCAGTGCCAACTTGCCCAACAGTGCTTCTATTGCGTATTCCTTCTTTCGTCTGCCCTGTCTTCCCACGCCATTTAGGAATGAGTCAGTGCCAACTTCTCCAACCGAGCTTCTGTTCCGTATTCTTTCTTTCGTCTGCCCTGTCTTCCCACGCCATTTAACAATGAGTCAGTGCCAACTTGCCCGACAGAGCTTCTGTTGCGAATTCTTTCTTTCGCCTACCCTGTCTTCGCCCGCGATTTAATAATGAGTCAGTGCCAACTTGTCCAACAGTGCTTCTGTTGCATACTGTTTCTTTCGTCCGCCCTGTCTTCGCCCGCGATTTAAGAGTCAGTGCCAACTTGTCCAGCAGAGCTTCTGTTGCGAATTCTTTCTTTCGCCTACCCTGTCTTTCAACGCCATTTAACAATGAGTCAGTGCCAACTTGCCCAACAGAGCTTCTGTTGCGAATTCTTTCTTTCGCCTACCCTGTCTTCGCCCGCGATTTAACAATGAGTCAGTGCCAACTTGTCCAACAGTGCTTCTGTTGCGTACTGTTTCTTTCGTCCGCCCTGTCTTCGCCCGCGATTTAAGAGTCAGTGCCAACTTGTCCAGCAGAGCTTCTGTTGCGAATTCTTTCTTTCGTCTGCCCTGTCTTCCCACGCCATTTAACAATGAGTCAGTGCCAACTTGCCCAACAGAGCCTCTCTTGCGAATTCTTTCTTTCGCCTACCCTGTCTTCCCACGCCATTTAACAATGAGTCAGTGCCAACTTGTCCAACAGTGCTTCTGTTGCGTACTGTTTCTTTCGTCCGCCCTGTCTTCGCCCGCGATTTAAGAGTCAGTGCCAACTTGTCCAGTAGAGCTTCTGTTGCGAATTCTTTCTTTCGTCTGCCCTGTCTTCCCACGACATTTAACAATGAGTCAGTGCCAACTTGCCCAACAGAGCTTCTGTTGCGAATTCTTTCTTTCGTCTACCCTGTCTTCCCACGACATTTAACAATGAGTCAGTGCCAACTTGCCCAACAGAGCTTCTGTTGCGAATTCTTTCTTTCGCCTACCCTGTCTTCCCACGCCATTTAGCAATGAGTCCGTGCCAACTTGCTCAACAGAGCTTCTGTTGCGAATTCTTTCTTTCGCCTACCCTGTCTTCGCACGACATTTAACAATGAGTCAGTGCCAACTTGCCCAACAGAGCTTCTGTTGCGAATTCTTTCTTTCGCCTACCCTGTCTTCCCACGACATTTAACAATGAGTCAGTGCCAACTTGCCCAACAGAGCTTCTGTTGCGAATTCTTTCTTTCGCCTACCCTGTCTTCACACGCCATTTAGCAATGAGTCAGTGCCAACTTGTCCAACAGTGCTTCTGTTGCATACTTTTCTTTCGTCCGCCCTGTCTTCGCCCGCGATTTAAGAGTCAGTGCCAACTTGTCCAGCAGAGCTTCTGTTGCGTATTCTTTATTTCGTCTGCCCTGTCTTCCCTCGACATTTAACAATGAGTCAGTGCCAACTTGCCCAACAGAGCTTCTGTTGCGAATTCTTTCTTTCGCCTACCCTGTCTACCCACGCCATTTAATAATGAGTCAGTGCCAACTTCTCCAACAGAGCTTCTGTTGCGTATTCTGTCTTTCGTCTCGAAAAACTAGCCACCCTGTATACGCAATGCCTTGTGACCTCAAGCGTACCTAGAGCTTGGAAAAACGCTAACATTACCTTAATTCTTAAGAAAGGAGACGCCAAGGACTTGAAAAATTACAGAGCGATCAGCTTACTTCTGTTGCCTACAAGGTATTTACTAAGGTAATCGCTAATAGGGTCAGGACAGCCTTAGACTTCAATCAACCAAATGACCAGGCAGGCTTTCGTAAAGGATACTTGACAATGGACCATATTCATGCAATCAATCAGGTGATAGAGAAATGCACAGAATATAACCAGCCCCTATATATAGCGTTCATTGATTACGAGAAAGCATTCCACTCAGTAGAAACCTCAGCAGTCATGGAGGGATTGCGGAATCAGGGTGTGGAAGAGTGCTCTGTGAAAATATTGGAAGATATTTGTAACGATTGCACAGCTACCATAGTTCTCCATAAAGTCAGCAAAAAAATTCCAATAAGGAAAGGTGTCAGGCAGGGAGACACGATCTCGCCTATGCTATTCACTGCCTGTTTACAGGAGGTATTCCGGGGCCTGAAATGGGAACAGTTGGGGATAAGAGTTAATGGAGAATACCTAAGTAATCTGCGATTCGCTGATGACACTGCCTTGCTAAGTCACTCCGGACATAAACTGCAAAACATGATCAATGAATTAGACAGGCAAGCAGAACGGTGGGGCTAAAAATTAACATGCAGAAAAGCAAAGTAATGTTCAACAGCCTAGCAAAGGAACCGCAGTTCGCAGTTGGTAACCAAGTGCTAGAATTAGTAACAGAATATGTCTATTTAGAACAGGTAGTGACAGCTGATCCAGATCATGAGAGGGGAATAACTAGAAGAATAAGAATCGGATAGAGCGCATATGAAAGGTTATCTCAGATGTATCTTACCGGTTCTCACCTATGGGGCAGAAACGTGGAGGCTAACAAAGAGGGTTCAGCTTAAGTTAAGGAAAACGCAGCGAGCTATGGAAAGAAAAATGATAGGTGTAACGTAAAGAGATCGGAAGCGGGCGGAGTGGGTGAGAGAACAAACGCGCGTTAATGATATCCTAGTTGAAATCAAGAGGAAGAAGTGGGCTTGGGCAGGGCATGTAATGCAAACGCAAGATAACCGCTGGTCCTGAACGGTAACGGAGTGGATTCTAAGAGAAAGCAAACGTAGCAGGGGGCAGCAGAAAATTAGGTGGGCGGTTAAGATTAAGAAGCTTGCGGGGATACGGTAGCCGCAACTGGTGAAGGAGAGGGTTAATTGGAGAGACATGGGAGAGGCCTTTGCCGTGCAGTGGGCGTAGTCAGGCTGATGATGATGATGATGAGTACCAACTTGGCCAACAGAGCTCCTGTTGCGTATTCTTTCTTTCGTATGTCCTGTCTTCTAGTGCCATTTAACAATGAATCATTACCAACTTGCGCCACTCACAGCCTGAATTAATAGTGGAGTAAGGCTGTTGCTGCGAAGTGCAGCTATAGCAACGAGTAGCAACATTTTCAGGGTATTCAAACAATGAAGCGTCCTTCCAAAGGCTTAAGCAAGTTACAAAACTTCTTTCTTCCCGATTCTTTTGAATCGGGAAGCTAGCTTTGATAACCACACATCTCCGAAGCTAGCGGTGATAGCTACACAGACGCCACCACATCTCTTCCAAATTCGGTAGAGAGGAGGCGAAGACACCGGTGCAGTCAAAAGAGTTCAGGCCACTGTGCCGGCGCTGTCGTTACTTGGATCAGTCAGCCACCCGTCCCACGAGAACAATAGGGGAGGGGGTTGAGCAAACTCCGGATCCGACGCAAGGACATGGAAAAAACTATCTAGTAGGTCAACCGCGGCTGGCTTAACCAATAGCGTTGGCTCCTACGGGGCGTGGGTGAAGAGGGCTGCAAAAGTGTTCCGCACCTGGCCTATAACATCATGCCTCTACGTTCCTTTCTGCACCTGTCGCAGTGGTTCACGCGATAAAGTGGTGGTGCGGGAGGGAAAGACCATCTCTTTTCTCTCCGGTCTCAATCTCCCCTTTCGCTGTATGTCGTGGTGGCTGGCACAATTTTTTCAGAACGACTGAAATTCGTTTTAAAACACTGCAAAACACGACGGATCAGAGAGTAGAGAACACAGGACGAGCGCTGTCCTGTGTTCTCCTTTGTCTGGTCCGGTGTCTTTTGCGCTGTTGTATTATGAATCCATTCCTACTAGCCCAATTCTCAACGTTCTGAATGAAATTTACACTATGAAAGCTCAAAAAATCCCTGAAAAAAAGCAGCAATTGCAAGTTTTACGCGATTAAAAATATTTCTTAAGCATTTTTGTGCACCTAAAACAGCTTGCTTTATTTTTAGCGGCAGTAAGGACATCAATAATGCTATTTAAGAGATAACAAGTTCCACATTCGAGTCCTACTTGTGTGTTTAGCGTCTCCTATACGTTACGTAACAGCCGCTCGTGGCAGTCGCTTATTCCACGTTCTGTTTATTTGTTTGACATACTATCACGGCAAAGATGGGAGTGAAATTATTGCAATATGACAACAGTATTGTCTCAAACATGTACACAAAATGCAGCCATGCTCAAACAAAATCTCAAGCAATGTCAGGTGCTTGGCCAATCACTTGAAACTAATTATTGGGCCAGCGTATTTCAATACAGAATATTAATATATAAGTATTGCGTATTCCAGTCTTTCGCTCTTTGAACCAAGGAACAATATTTTATTGTCTTTAAAAACCTTGTCTCTTCTGCATTCTTAGGATTCTTATTGCGTGCAAGTTGGAAAATTTATTGTGTTATATTTTCTTGTTTCTCGATGAGAACTAGACAATTTATCATGGAGTAGTAAAGAGTATCACATGTTAACGCAAAAAATGGCTATCTTGATATTTAAAACATCACAAACAACGACTACGTCATTTCCATCGCGAAAAGGTAAACAAACGATAGATTCGGAAGCGTGAGATCCCAGAAGGAGGTTTCACTGATTCCCTAACAGGCCTTGCTTTGCGAGAGACATAACGTCAAATCGACTATGCAACGTTCTTATTGTTTTTTTTTAACAATCAATTCATGAAAAGTCGATCCGTTCACAAAAATTGTCACTCATTTTTATCAGGGACATCAATATAATACTTCCGTTGTGAGAAGCCATACAAAAACTGCCTTCAAACCTAATGAACTACAAAACATTTTCACATTGGGGAAGCGCCTACACGTAGGTAGTGGCCCGAAAAAGAAATCGTCAGAAAGGGGAAAATTTCGATTTACAAAGAACATCGACGTGAGCTTAAAGAAGAGAAACATTCACTGCTCAGTCATTTGCTTCGACCAACACATTCGCCGCAAGGTAAACTGCAATCGCAGCAGAGATAATAACAGCTGAATAGTAACTGCTTTCTGAGCTCGCATGATGTGTGCACGGACCTATGACGTCCCCGCCCGTGGAAAACGAAACTCTCTGCCACACCCTGCTGCTGTAAATCGTCTTAATCACTTTTCTTCGTATATGTCCCCCTTGTGCCGTCTGCAAGGCCTTGCGCTGCGTTAGCAGGAGAAAAATAACTTGTAAGCTTTTGAAGTTTTTGTGCGAATTTAGAACGTTGCTCTCGCAGTTTGCGCCATCCTTTCGCGATGCCGTCGTCTTCTTCCTTTTTTTCATGCCGTGGCTTCCTTACAGAATGCGTGCTTTCTTGTTTGTCCGTCTTGCTACATTCCTGGGCATGTTCTGAACCTGGGAGCTCCTCATCCATTCCACTTGGTGTGCACTCGGAGGCCGTGTCGATTTCTGACGGGCTCACATTCTCTGGGCGCATAGCCTCTTCTAAAAAGTCGCGTGTCTTCTTGCACTCTTCCCTCAGGGTGCTTGCGCTGAATGAAAAAAAATAAGAAAAAATGGGTTACGCTTTGGAAGGCGTATAGTACATATTATATCAGGCTCCACGAATAAAATGGTTCAGCTAAATGTAAGAAAGGCATTGTCAAAATGCTTCAGCAGAGCAGGAACGAAAGAAAGTGCGACAATGCGTGCTGTCGCAGGCAGGCAGGACAGTCAGGCTTTTTTTCGTCTTTATAGACACGTACTCCAGCTTCAACCATTTTCTGCCATCCTGCGCAGCTGCATAAAGCGGCCGTTGCCGACATAGTACCAAACCGGCGTCAAAACACCACTAGTTGCGTTCGATATTCAAAACGCGTTTTCCAAATGTTTCACGCAAAAGCAGCAGTGCTAGCGCAGCCGTGAGCATGCGCATAATGAAGGAGGTACATTACACGAATGGTGACGAATAGCACAGAGGACAGGGTGTTAATTATGCCGTTTCTAGCTCTTCGCGTTTAGAGCTGCACAATTTCCAAAGAATATTGAAAAGAATAAATTTTCTTTTCAGTGCGAGAACAGTTTACTGAATGTCAGGAGCCATAACTGATAATATATATCACAGGCGTGAAATATTCTCTGTATTCGCGCAAAACAATGCAAGATTTATCTGCTCGGCCACTTCTATACATGTGCCTTAGATACTATCTTTCGATACATTTTGTGTATCTGTGTCAGGTATCGTTCAGCAAAAATAAAGCCTCAGAGTATCGGTATCGGAAATGCATTCAATGAGTATCGTGCATTTTAATGATACACGATACTCAAATATACCGAGAACAGAAAGGGAACATCGCTACTGCAGAAACTGAACAACTCTAACTAACGAGATGAAAAAAAAATAGTGGACGCCTGAAAACGGGGCTTTTCTCGTTCTTCCTGAAACTGTCAGGGCACAGCAAGTTATTTTTGTATGTTTATATAGTATATAGTCCAAGGTTCGACGGAACACCGTCTGGTCAGGGTGAAGCATTATTTATTCACAAAGGAAAATTGGGTCACTGACCAAGTCAAAAGATGAAAAAATGAAAAAATGACGTTTCGGGTCCCATACTGGGCCCTTGTTCACAATAAGGCTGTCACAAGGCTGTTTTCTCAACCTGCGTGAAGGCACGCTGAAACCTTCTTCCGTGGCTCCCGTATAGAGGGATGCCTCGTCACCTCTTGTATTGCCCCAGGAGGCAATGTCTTCTTTTTTTTTTTCTTCCTTGTTTTGTCCGCTTCAAGCAGGATGCCTCTACACATGGAAGGGAGACGGCCCAGCTTAAAGCTTTTTTTTTACATTTTTACATCGCACAGTCTAGAACGTATGCCATGAGTATGGAGCAATTTTATATTGTTTACTCGTTTTACTCATGTTTTGTTGCTTAGTCGTATTATTACACCTTTTTTATATATTCTTATTTTTTACTTACGGTCCGAAATATCAGAAATTGAGCTCAGCATTGTTAATTACGGTTTCCTGTTCTGCCAAACAGCTTATATTATCATTTATTTTGAAATCGCGAAATACTTCTGCATGTTGTGAGAATATCTTAAACGAACATTTTCTCTTCCTCTCAGATGAAGTTACAGACGCGTAAAGTTGGGGACATATGTTAATCGAATAAAGGCGCAGCAGAAAAAGATGAGGATGAAACAGTAACACTGTCGTCTCCATATTTCTCTCCCGCGCCATTCTCCGCGTGACGTAAGTCGCACACGTCTTGTCGCTCGTGTCAGCGGCAGTACCTTATGATCATGAAGGCGCTAAACTCAGCTTGCCTCGTCACATCCAATGGGCTTGCCGCACTCTCAATCTTTGCATCAGTGTCGGTTGCTAAGACAGCTTAGTCGACAGCGTTTTTTGAGCGCATTCATACATCCAGCATGTCGAAATGTTCACCTCTTTGGAACCGCTTTCGAAGACCGAAGTCGTCGGAAACCATTGTGACTACTTTTGAAAATACTCTTCACAGGCCATCTGTGACGCGCTGTGATTCCTTATTTGATAGCATACCTGACTTTCGTCTCGCTAAAGACAAACTATGAAATTTATGCACTGCTTTTAAATGTTTATTGTATCGACTCCACGCTGAAGCTGGCGCTCTTATGTGGAACAGCTGTCAACTCTGCTAACAGTAAAATAAAAGCTTGACGGAAAACTTCAAGCAGACTACGTCGACTTCAGACTATTTTCGGAGGTGATTTCGGGTGGCTTTACCCGCAGATACGACCATCTATCGCAGCTAAAACCTAGTTCAAAGGCTGTGACGGTCGCTCCTGCTCTTAATCCCTACTTCAAGTTGCGATGGCTGCCAGCAGAAATGGAAGACTTTCGCCGTCGTGCTCAGGAACTTGCTGAACAGGCTTTTGTTGACTTTGTCCGCTCGCTAAGGTCACGCATTTTTCCACACACTGTTCAATGAGTTCATCTTCGGCTGCGGGATCAAAAGCATCAGCTGACGCATTCTTTTCATTTGAAGCAGCCAGCGCAACAACAAGCCTCAGCTTTCTAGAGGCGCTGATGAAACTTGAGTTTCTTAGCTACCTACAGGATACTCGAGTGCACCTGACCACGTTTAATTCTTGTTTGTTAGTAAAAAGTGCCGTCATCAAGTAAAACATGGCAACGTGCTTATCTACTCCTGTGGAAGTCAGAAAAAAAATTTGCTGTCTAGCCCTACGCGCACCAGTAGTCCCATCATTTAATGCAGGTAGGCCGCAGATATGGGGTAGACATACTTTTTTCAGCACCTAATAAGCTGGGCAAAATTTGCGCCAAGGTTGATAGGAAAACCAGAAAAGAGAAACAAAGAAGACAAAAAAAGAGGAAAACCAAAAAAAGCGTGTGAAGTAAGTCATCACTGAAAGTTCGTCCCTTGTACCAAGGGTCTGGTGTATAGTGCTCCCTTCACGTGCGCTACGAACTATATAGGACAGATGGGAAGCTGCCTGATTACCCGCTTATGTGAACAAAACATCTATTTGAAAGGGGCCCCTTCCTCAAACTTAGCTTTGCACTACAAAAAATGTCGTCGTAACACCTCAAGGCCTACTTCAAAACCAAGTACTCCACTTTTTAACGATACTAAGGTCTTGTAACAAAGATAAACTAAGTAGAGAAATCAGCGAAGCATTTCATATTCGCCAAAACCGCGACACATACGTAAGCACCCATCCGTCCTCGTTCACGGCTGTGAACTATTGTATCTTGACCACCATGACTCAAGTTGACATCTTATCAGTGTTTTTATAACGCACATGCGTGCTCCTGGTTGCTAAGAGAGTACGAGGTCTGTTAGAAAAGTATCCGACTTTATTTTTTTTTTACGAACACCTGATGAATATGAAACAAGCGCGCTTGCACCAGCCGACGTTGAACCTTCGTGCGCATGTACGAATATTTTCCGGCCTGCCGATAGCGTCAGTCGCTGAGATGCAGCGTTTGAGTGAGGCAGTGCGCAGTGCTCTCGTCGGTTTTTTATTACAAGGAAAATGGCGGAGCGACAGGAGCAGCGCTACTGCATCAAATTTTGCCAGAAACCGGATGACAACCGAGTGGAAACTGTTCGGAATATCCAGTGCGGCTTTCGGTGAAGATTCTATGAGCAGCACACAAATTAAACAGTGGTACAATTGGTTTAAAGATGGCCGCACATCGGCGGAGAGCGAGCCACGCTCCGGTCAGCCATCAACATGCCGAAATGACCAGGTCATTGCCGAAGTGAACGCTGTGGTGATGCGGGACCGTCGTGTGACTATCCGAGAAACTGTGGAAGAGGTGGACATCAGCAATTTTTCTGCACATTCCATTATCCCCGAAGATTTGGCAATGGAGAGAGTTGCGGCGAAATTCGTGCCGAAGCTGCTCACGGCGGAGCAAAAGCAGCTCCGTGTTGAAGCCTCGAAGGACATGCTAGATTCCACAAACAGTGACGCCGACTTCATAAACACCATAATCACTGGTGACGAGTCTTGAGTGTACGAGTACGACCCGGAAACCAAATCCCAGTCGTCACAGTGGAAGCATTCCATGTCACGGAGACAAAAGAAGGCCCGCCAAGTGCGCAGCAGTGTCAAAGTGATGCTGACTTCTTTCTTCGACTCCGTCTGTGTGGAACACCACGAGTACGCACCCTACAGAGTCAAACAATGACCAAAGAGTACTATAGGGGCATCCTCCGTCGCCTACGTGGTGCTGTGCGGCGCAAGAGACCGGAGTTGAGGTCAACAGGAAATTGGAGCATCCATCACGACAATGCCTGAACATTCATCGCACATGATTCAGACTTTTTTGGCGAAAAACCGGACTCCTGTAGATCAACAGACTCCTTAGTCTCCTGATATGGCCCGTGCGATTTCTGGCTGTTTCCCAAAGTCAAGAGGACATTGAAAGGAACGCGATTTCAGACAAGAGAGGACTCATGGCTGCAACGACAGCTGAGCTAAACTCCATTCCGAAAGAGGCCTTTTCGGAATACTTCCAACAATGGCAGCACCGCTGGGAGAAGTGTGTGGAGTCCCAAGGAGACTACTTTGAAGGTGGTTAGGTTTCCAACGCTCCAGTTATGCCAGTTTTCTTTCTTCAGCCAAAGGTCGGGTACTTTTCTAACAGACCTCGTATATTTTATGTGTTCCTTTTCAATAAACCTTCAGCTGCTAGTCAGCGTCTGTCCTGTCTTCTCTCTTGTCCCTATTACTGCGCTGTTTTCTTCAAGGATGTACCAAATCACTCAACTCGCCGTTTTCATTGAATACGGCGCCTGTCCAATGCTTAAGTTTTAATCAAATCAGCCGCGCCAACGGTGCACCTTGAAGAAATTGCGGCCTAATTAAATTTGTGCGGCGGGGCTAGTTTGAGCTTTTGAAACACAGTCTCCTATTTTCTATGCATTCTACACACTAAATATTCCAGAAACCACGGAGAAAAATGAATTTTGGCAGATGCAGTATCGAGTATCTGTATCTAAAATTAATCACTTTCAATACCATTAACCGTTTAAACGCTGTTCCATGAAGCAGCGTTTGGAAGTCAAATATTTCTTTTCACAATTCACACATGCTTTTTAAAATAACCAAGAAAAATATGTGTAGCCACATTTACAACGAATAAACACGTTTTTTTTTCATCCTCCACTAAATAAAAATTCACCGGGATTCTGAGTTGGAGCCCCGAACCAGGACAACTTTTTGTTTAGCTGCGAAGTTTGTGTGCAAGCTATATAGCCCTCCTTTTTAGCAGCATGGCTGCGCTTGGGTGGATACCAGTGACTGGTTACTCCCTTATTACAAATCTACTTCCCATTGGGGGATTCCCCTAAACATTTACCTCGCAGTAAATTTTGTTTTCTCCTTCAACTCGTCGTTGATATACTTTTCACATCCGAGATGGTTGGTGAAACAGTAGCGGTAAGTGCTCGGGCCTTTAAACTAGAATTTTTTTCACGCTGCTCTGAACCGCAAAAGCAATGAAAAGGAGATTGTTATTATTGAATCCAAATCGCAATCCTTCCCGGCTATCTGCCTTTCCGCATCGGAATAGCAAGAATACACGCCCTGCCACCAACTGCGCTAGATCTTGCAAGTGCATGGCTGCAGAATAAGGAAGAGGACCTGGAACAACGCAAGCGAAAAAGCAGGGACAACAAAGAGCCGTGCATAGTCACAGCCTCTGGCACCATTTCGTAATACCCTTGAAGCCTGCAGATCCGTAATCCCCAATCATTCATATCTATAAATAATAGCAAGAAGTTATTATTTAAAAATAACCAAGCATGACAAAGGAGAACACGAAGAACCAAGATGTGCACAAGACCTTCCGGCAAACACTAGGCCAGTGGTAACTCTGCATGCATAACGAAGGCCATTTTGTTTGTGTGATGGCGCAGTAAGCGTATAATTACAGGTTCCGGTTAGATTTCGAAAAAAAGCAAAAAAATGGAGGGGCTCCTCAGCTCCGGCGCAAGGGAACGACGCGATAGCATAATGCGCTAATTCCCATATATGCAGAAGATCGTTCTGTGTTCTATGATGGCAGATGCTCCCGGGGTGGGCCTTGTGAGGCCTAGGTTTCTCTTCCCGGCGATTAATAATTCACTTCCAGCTCCCAAGACGGGCAGTTCGCTCCCTATCCGGTGGACAAGTTGGGCTGATGCCGCAAGGACACGTGACCTGGGCTACCCACTTGCCTCCAAGTTTGCTCCCTGGGGACCACCTGCCAGAGCCATGCTTGTGATTTGTCGCTAAGAACGCCGACAACACCGACACCAGAACCTCTGGTAGATAGGGCCTTTGACACTATCGGGTTAATATTTCCACATCACAGTAAAAATGTAAGCAACGTACATTTCCTGGGCAGCAGCCGAGTAAGCATGCAGGGCAGATTTCATGTTCTTGCAAGATCTGAAAAAGTAAAACACCATTTATTTCCAGCGACAGCTGCAGCCGTCAAGAGCAGTGACAATGACGAGCAAAAGAATTTCGCATCTACAGCTGGGGCTGATTGCTGTGACGTTTAGTATAAGAGTTCAACACCTCACTTCGCTCGTTGCTATAGGCTCCTCTGTCCGAGGAGGGCACGATGCTAAAAGTAACGTGCGTTCGAGAGCCCTTGGTCTACCGGGCTAAGCCCTAGCCATGATCAAAGACCTGGCTAAAAGCTGCTGTCTCGACTTTGCTATGCTTAGCTGGAGTCTAATATTACACTATACCAAGTGCATACCACCAAACCAAATCTTCTTACCGAGGACACCGGGACAGCCTTTGCAAGCGGATGTTTCCCATCCATTTTAATATCTCGTTCAGCCTATTTTTTCGAATATCTTTCTCAACTTAAACGTTTTTATGCGTTTTTTTATTTTTTATTCAGCGAACGACACCGAACAAGATTTCATCTCTGCTTGCTGTTTTTCATCTATATCTCTCATTAGCTAAAAAATTTGCTGCCGCTGAGTAAATGTTAAGCTTTTATTACCTTCTTAAATGCAAGTAGCTTAACGCAAACAAAAACATTCAATATCGCAAATCCTAAATTATACACCTGAATGGAGCGGTCGCCGTGTTAGAAGAGTGAAATACACCACATTCTTTATATGACGGCTAAATGCTAAAGCCATATGGACCTAGTGGATCACTACGCTCTAAAACGAATATCTCTATTCACAATCTAAACACACATAGGCCTATATGGGACTAAAAAGAGAGTAAACTGCCCTCTCATGCACTGCCTTTCATAAAGACAATTCGCTAGAGAACAGCTTATTCTCTTTTTGCCCCTTTCTCTTCAGAGTGCAGAATCCTGATGCCGCCTTATTACTTTCTTCGACAAAAATGAAAGTATCCTCTAGGTACCTATTTGGTAGCAGTCTGGAGTTGGGCGAGCTTATTAATTGCAAACATGGCAGAAACAACGAACAGAACCGTTTCTGGTGAGTTAAAAGTCATACCTCCGAATTAGTTAGCCGAAACCTCTCCTTATCGCACTTTCTGCATTCGTCGCCTTTTCAAGCGAGCCGGCAGTCGTCGCGAGTCAGGACCGCTGGCCTCTGCTGTTACTCATGGCCGTCTTTCCTTTCAACGGTATTTTTTCTGCTAACCCGCCTTCCCTCTCAGATTTCTCTGGTTCGAAAATAAATGTCCAGTACTTGTTCGCTAGTTTTACAAGCACCATGCACTCTCGCTGTATAGTTGTCGGAAGAACGCCCAAGACTGCACAGTCTGTTTCTTTTCACTTCATTAAGTTGCGGGACGGATTCTTTGAGCGTACTTCAAGGCGAAAATTCCACGTATTTCTGTTCAAAATATCTTCGTCGTACCGGCATCATTTACAGTAACTTGCGCTGCAGTATTGAAGCTTGAAACGATTTTCAAGTTTTAACAAGGGTGATTCCTGGAGAAATCTCTGGTTCATTTAGCTCCCCGCTAACCCGTTAACATGGAAGGATCATGGCTGGTTCATGGGAAGCTATTATAGTTCTGACTTCCTCAACAAAGCAAGTACAGGAGCAAAAAACATGCCTAGAACAACCAAACTGTGTATTCCGCCGCTCCCAAAGCCGCTGCGACCAAGAGGGCAAAAATTGAGGATTAAATTCTATGATTTTGACTGCATATGTTTACATACAGACCATTTTTAACCAAATCTTATCTCTAGTTATCGCGTGATCAGCCCGAAGCAGGCTCAGAACGTGTTCTAGACATGCGTTTTGCCCTCTGTACATTAACCTGAAGAAGAAATAGTTTTGGGTAGCATCCACCCATGCTTATAACAACAGCCAAGTACTCAGATGATGAACTCGCTACCGACGATAGGTCGCTACCGACAAATATTTGGCAGTAAATAAATCTTCATTTCTTGTTTAAAGAAGGAGTCATTGCAATAAACACTAACGTCGAAATGTTCTAGTTAGATTACATTCGACAGGGAGGATCTTTTTCACGATCTTACGTCCTCTCCAGGCGCAAAAAAAATGATATTTAGGCAGCGTTTACGAGTGGCATCGATTTAAAATAGATTTTTTCTCCTTTTGGGATCATATTGCCTCAGCCACATAAAAGCCCGCGTTATGTAACCTGACAATGTCCTTGAAAGATGGTCTCCTCCAAGCTCTCAGCAGAGAACGTTAAAGCCGTTCTTAAAGCCCCTCGACCGATCAATAGTTTTTAAAAGCGCTGAACATTTTTTGTGCGATTTTCAGAACAATGTAGCATTTTTAGAAGCAGACCATGCCAGCACTCCTTTAATTCCGGCATCAATGGAAACGTCATCATTTAGAAAAGGGTATTTATCGGGCGATCATTCTAACGTTACCTTTTCTCTCTTTGTATTCAAACTAGAGGTGCTGCTCAATAAAATTCGCTTCTAATCAAGCTACATTTCTCCGGAATTCTCGTTGCTTTCCCATTCGCACTTACTGAGCGACCTTTTTTAGTCAAAATTTAAATCATAAGAGCAGTATCAATGGTAGACATAATAAAGCGTGGTAGAGAAGCACACAGAAATAGGATGCGAGAAATATGCTTAGGCACAACTCTCTTTGTCGACTACCAATCAATGTTTTGTTTAAGATGCGCTTCGTCTATTACTGCTGACAGTATAAACAGACACCAGAATTGAGTATTAGCTTTGAAAGAAAGATATTTCTGTCTCACCTGCCAACACCAGCAAGAATATGGTAGACTGAACCGTCCGTGTAGTCAGCTGTTGACAAAACAAAAGCACATAATGAACAGTAAACAACATGTGGACCTCACCGTATCTGAAGGGTTTGAATCCTCCCTCGCAAAGCAGCGGCAGAAAGCGTAATTGCAACTGTCGTTAAGTCTTCCCTAGATAAGACAAGTAAAACGCAGGCCCGACCTCACAGTTTTACATTTCTTGTTGCTTTGCCATGCTAAAATAACCCCAAGCGTACTGAGGTTGTGCGCGAAGTGTAAGCCAATGAGTGAGTAAGCAAACAGCGCTCGGCAACATCAGTGTTTCTTCTTCGAAACTGGGGCGTAAGGCGCAAACTGCTTCGTAGAGGTAATGAGAAGTTTCCCTCCGATGAGCCCTTTCCCTGCCTGGACCTTTATTTGCAATGCCTTTATATACCACCTTTATATGCAATGCACTAGTAGTATTTGATGATGCCTTCACCTGGCGAGCTGAGATTTGCAGACCGAATGAGTGAACAAAATGCAGTTTGTGCAAGCGTATATTTCTTGGTGGAACTAAATTCCAGGAACGCTGATACCAATCACGCCCCCCAAATGACGAATTTCAAGCGCGAAAATACCTGGAACTAACATCATCGTCATCATCAGCCAGACTACGCCCACTGCAGGACAAAGGCCTCTCCCATGTCTCTCCAATTAACCCTGTCCTTCGCCACTTGCGGCCACCGTATTCCAGCAAATTTCTTAATCTCATCCGCCCACCTAACTTTCATCCATCCCCTGCTACGTTTGCCTTCTCTTGGAATCCACTCCGTTACCCTTAAGGATGCCGCCGCGGTGGCTCAGTGGTTATGGTGCTCGGCTGCTGACCCAAAAGACGCGGGTTCGATTCCGGCCGTGGCGGCTGGAATTTCTTTGGAGGAGAGATTCTAGAGGCCCGTGTACTGTGCGATGTCAGTGCACGTTAAAGAACCCCAGGTGGTCGAAATTTCCGCAGCCCTTCACTACGGCGTCTCTCATAGCCTGAGTCGCTTTGGGACGTTAAACCCCATAAACCATAAACCAAACCGTTACCCTTAAGGACCAGCGGTTGTGTTGCCTTCACATTACATGCCCTGCCCAAGCCCACCTCTTCCTCTTTACCTCGACCAGGATGTCACTAACCCGCGTTTGTTCCCTCACCACTCCGCCCGCGTTTGTTCCCTCACCACTCCGCCCGCTTCCGATCTCTCAACGTTGCACCTACCATTTTTCTCTCCATAGCTCGCTACGTTGTTCTTAAATTAAGCTGAACCCTCTTTGTTAGCCTCCACGTTTCTGCCCCATAGGTGAATACCGGTAAGATACAGCTGTTCTATACTTTTCTCTAGAAGGATATTGGTAAACTATTCTTCGCTGCCGGTATCATTCAAGAATGTTACCAACTTGCGCAAAAACGTGTTTTACTGTTGAACATTACTTTAGTTTTGTGCATGATAATTTTTAGCCCCACCGTTCTCCTCTGCTTGTCTAACTCATTGATGATGCTTTGAAGTTCATGTCCTGAGTGGCTTAGCAAGGCAATGTCATCAGCGAATCGCAGATTACTTAGGTATTCTCTATTAACTTTTATCCCCAACTGTTCCCATTTCATGCCCCGTAATATGTCCTTTAAATAGGCAGTAAATAGCATAGGCGATATTTGTCTCCCTGCCGGACACCCTTCCTTATTGGAATTTTATTGCTGACCTTATGGAGAACCGTGGTAGCTGTGCAATCGTTATAAATATCTTCCAATATTTTCACATAACACCCTTCTACATCCTGATTCCGCAATGTCAGCATGGCAGCTGAACCTTCTACTGAGTCGAATGCCTTCTCGTAATCAATGAACGTGTAAGAAAGAGAGTTGGGGTTTTCTGCCTCAGCGGCTAGCGCTGCCGAAGGAGAGGAAGAAGACAGAAGACGAAGCTGACGAAGCTCGGGTGCGCGCTTGCGAACGCCGGCCTGCTGAGCAGCACCGCTAGGACAAGGACTGTGGCCGTCCACACTAACTGTGCGAGTTTCCACATTACACATTACGGAGGGCAATGAAGCGTCGTACGTTGGCGAGCGCCCGTAGTCGTAAGGACCGGATCCGCGCGTGCGGCACCAGCGGGCCACATGACCAGCGAGACCGCAGGCATAGCATATGGGGCGGTTATCAGGGGTGCGCCACGGATTCATAGGGCGGGGACTGGTGCGAGGCAAAGGATGGTGAGTGCGTGGCAGTGCAGGGGCGAGCTGGTGCTGAGGGTACACGTTGACAGGCGGCGCATAAGTCGGGACAACCGGCTGAGGTCGTGGCCGGATGACTGCTTCAGCGTATGTCAACGGTGCAGTGACCAGAGGAGGTGGATTAGTGGGCGGCAGGACCTCAGCTAGCTGCTCCTGGATCCCACGCTGAATAGAAGGCGATAGCGATGGCGTTGGGGCGGGTTGGGAGGTAACCAGCGATAACTGACAGGCGACCTCCTCTTGCACAAACTGCGTGATGTGCTGAAGAAGGGTCGGCTGATCGTTAGCAGGACCGCCTACCGCCAAGCTCGAAAGGTTGTTGTCCGGGCAAATGACACGCCGGGTGGCATGATGCTGTTTTCGGAGCTCGTCGTAGCTCTGACACAAAGAGACGACGTCTTAGACGGTTTGAGGATCTTTAGACATCAACATTTGAAATGCGTCGTCCTCAATCCCTTTCAGAATGTGTTTGATTTTGTCAGCCTCGCTCATAGATGGATTGAGCCGCTTACACAAGTCAACGATTTCCTCGATGTAGCTGGTGAAATTCTCGCCATTCTGCTTGGGCACGACTGCGCAAACGTTGTTCGGCACGAAGTATTCGGACAGCGGGGCGGCCGTAGACGTCAGTCAGGCTGGTTTTGAGAGCAGCCCAGGTAGTAAAATCCGCCTCGTGGTTGCGGAACCACAAGTTGGCGACGTCTGTCAAGTAGAAGATGACGTTCGTGAGCTTAACGACGTCATCCCATTTGTTGTATGCGCTCACGCGTTCGTAGGAGGCCAGCCAATCTTCTACGTCAGGGTCGTCAGTGCCGCTGAAGATCGTCGGGTCGCGCTGGCGGACGGCACCGGAACAGATGACAGGCTGGGCAGGTTGGACCGAGATGTCGGACGTCGTGGTAGAGCCTGGTAGCCTGGGCATCGTGGCGTAGATCCACGGGGAGAACAAGCAGCACCTCCACCAAGTGTAATGTGGAAACTCGCACAGTTAGTGTGGACGGCCACAGTCCTTGTCCCAGCGGTGCTGCTCAGCAGGCCGGCGTTCGCAACCGCGCAGAGGAGCTTGGTTAGCTTCGTCTGCTGTCTTCTTCCTCTCCTTCGGCAGCGCTAGCCGCTGAGGCAGCAAACCCCAACTCTCTTTTTTTTTTATTCGAGCTGTTTGCCATCAGGCATAATGAAAAAGGAAAGAAAGTTTCTTACAAACGCTATATATAGGGGCTGGTTAAATTCTGCGCATTTCCCTATCGCCTGGTTGATAGCGGGAATATGGTCTGTTGTCGAGTATCCTTTACGAAAGCATGCCTGATCATTTGGTTGATTGAAATCTAAGGTTGTCCTGATCCTATTAGAGATTACCTTAGTAAATTACTTGTAGACAACAGACAATAAGCGGATCGGTCTGTAATTCTCCAAGTCTTTGACGTCTCCTTTGTTATGAATTAAAATAATGTTAGCGTTTTTCCAAGCTCTAGGAACGCTCGAGGTCACAAGGTATTGCGTAAAAAGGGTGGCTAGTCTTTCGAGTACAGTCTCTCCTCCATCCTTCAGCAAATCTGCGTTTATCTGGTACTCACCTGCTGCTTTCCCCCTTTGCATTGCTCCTAAGGTTTTCTTTACTTCCTCCTTAGTTACTGGCGGGATGTCCATTGCGGTGCGCTACTGCCTCTCTCAGTAACATTCTGATTGCAATCGCTACTGTATAGATTTGTGTAAAACCCTTCGGCTACTTTAACTATCTTATCCATATTGCTAATGGCATTAGCTTCTTTGTCTCTTATCGGATACATCTGGTTTTTACCTATGCCTAGTTCTCTGTCAACTGCTTCCAGGCTACCTCTGCTCTTTAGAGCATGCTCGATTTTCTCCATGTTAAACTTCCTCATGTCGGCTACATTGCGCTTATTTATTAACTTCGTCAGCTTTACTAGTTCTATTCGATCTAGGGAGTTAGACGTCCTCATGCTTCTGCCGTTTCTTAATCAGATCTTTAGTCTACTGAGATAGCTTACCGGTATCCTGTCGAACCATCCTACTGCCTACTTCTACAGCGCACTCCGTAATGATATCTGTGAGATGATCGTTCATTGTTTCAGCATTACGGTCTTCATCCTCAGTTAAAGCGAAAATTTTGTTCTGCAGCAAAATCCTGAATTCCTCTACTTTCCCTCTTAATGCTAACTCATTAATAGACTTCCGCTTCACTAGTTTCCTCCGTTCCCTTTTCAAATCTACGCTAATACGAGACCTTACCATTCTATGGTCACTACAACGGACCTTTCCGAGGACCTCCACATCCTCTACTCCGCCAGGGTGAGCGCACAGTATGAAGTCTATTTGATTTTTAGTTTCACCATTGGGGCTCTTCCCCGGCCACTTCCTGCTGGCTCGTTTGCAGAAGAAGGTATTCATGATCCGTAAATTATTTCTATCTGCGAATTCCACTAATAACTTTCCCCTTCTATTCCTAGAACCTATGCCATAGTCACCTACCGCCTGGTCTCCAGCTTGCTTCTGGCCTACCTTCGCATTGAAGTCGCCCATTAGTACACTGTACAGTTATTTTGCTTTGGTCATCGCCGATTCCACGTCTTCATAGAAGATTTCAACGATTTGGTCCTCGTGGCTTGATGTAGGGGCGTAGGCCTGCACCACCTTCTGCTTATACTTCTTATTTAGCCTAATTACGATAGCTGCCACCCTCTCGTTAATAATATAAAACTCCTCTATGCTGCCAGCTATATCCTGAGTAATGAGGAAAACCCCCCTCAGTTCTCGTCTTTTTTGCTAATCCACGATAGCACAGTACGAGCCCGCACTTTAGTACTGTATACGCCTCATCTGTCCTCCTAGCCTCACTAAGCCTTATGACGTCCCAATTAATACCAGCTAATTCCTCCAACAGCACTGCTAAACCAGCCTCACTGGATAAGATTCTTGCGTTAAACGTTGCTAGGTTCAGTTTCCAATGGCGGCCTATCCGGAGCCAATAATTCTTAGCACCCTCCGCTGCGTCACAGGTTTGACTGCCACCCCGGTCAGCTGCGCCCCAGCCACTAGGGACTGAGAGCCGCGGGTTAACTGGGCTGTTCAAAGAAGGTTGCGGCTAAGTACTACACCAGGGTGGCCAAATCCTGCTCTGGTGAGAAAGTGCGTTGTCGGCTCTATTCACCGAGATCAGGCCGCACCCCAGGCCTGTTCGTACAGTTCTCTCGACCGATGGAGTGTCCCTGGAACTTACAGGGGCGGGCTAAATCACGTTTGGTACATTCAAACTTAATAGTTCATGCTCAGTTAATGACGACAACGATGCGCACACGCAACTACAAAAAAAACGGCTCTAACTTTTTCTGTGTATTTACCTCTCGCTAACATAAATAATCTCTGTTCGCATACCGCGTGAACATAAAAAGGTCCAATTGCAGCCCTTGTGCTGTCGTCGTGTCAATATGAACAATGAGACAAAACCTCGACCGCTTAAACCACAGCCGCCATGGTGGCTTAGTGGTTATGGTGTTCGGCTGCTGACCCGAAAGACGCGGGTTCGATCCCGGCCGCGGTGGTTGAATTTCTTTTGACGAGAAATTCTAGAGGCCCGTGCGCTGTGCGATGTCAGTGGACGTTAAAGAACCCCATCTGGTCGAAATTCCCGGAGCCCTTCACTACGGTGTCTCTTATAGCCTGAGCCCCTTTTGGGACGTTAAACCCATTAAACTAACTAAGCTTAAACCACACAGAGTAGAGAAGAGGAAAGTCGCCTGGATGAGTTCTCAAGTGATTTCAAAGAAATATTAATCACTGAATCCATCGCTCTCTTACAAACTCAAATACCCAGAGTTCCAGTCCTCGCACTGTGCGCCCACATACTGGCCTGTCAGTACACGAACAGCCGTCTGCGCTGACTCCGTCCTTTGGCACGTTTTCTGTTCACGAATACAGTTCTTTCAGAAGACTTATCCACGACCAGCGGGTCAAAGCGCGTTGGCTGTTTTATATAAAAGTAGTCAAACTCCTTGGGAAGAAATAAACAATCCATTAGCTTAAAAATTAAGAGGACGCTTAAGCTTCGCCTTAAAGGTGCTCGAAAGAGGATTCTAAGCTCGTCTTTTTACCACGGAAACTCAATCTACATGCTGTGAGCATTCTTAGAAACGTCGAATTATTTTCCTGTGCAGCCGATTTCCCTACTATATCCAATTAAACGTTCCGGCTCCCACCGTTCGTTTTTTTTTTTTCTTGAACTCACCTCAGCAGGTAGTCAGCCAACGCGTGGAGTTCCTTTCAGCCATTCGTGTGGCGGCTTCTCTTTTGTTTTTACTTTGTTTTTAAGTTCCCGTGAGTAAATACTTTCAGTCGCAGACAGCACAACCGAAAATTAGGCCTACAGAAATAAAAATGAACGTATACTCCTTGCTTTACGTATCACTCAGCCGATGACCGAGCTATAAGCAGCCACGCGAGTGAGTAACAGGCACTCCATGCGTTGGTTGACTCCTCCTATAGTTTCGGAGGTGAGTTCAAAAAAAGGGGGCGGGAGCCAGGACGTTTAGTTCGATTTAGTAGAGAAATCGGCCGCACAGAACAATAATTAAAAACAACCTCAGAATTGACTTCAGTGGACCTTCAAGAGTAGACGCGACAGCGCCTTTTTGCTTCTTTTTTCCTCGTTCACTCACTTTCCTTTCATTTGGTGACACTCTAACACGCTGGAACCAAGAACCCCTTGTGCATATATATAACATCGTGTAGTGAATACCATGTTGGGAAAAAAAGACCGTTTGTGGCATATGCGCTGTGTGCCCTCCTGACACGCAGAGGACCTCGCTTCGAACCCGTAAGCCGGCAAATTTCTTTTTACGTTTGAAAGTTCTGGGAATGTTTCCGCCACCGTTCTGAGGCCTTTCTCTCAATCATATGTCAAGGCCACGACTTTTCGACCGAACAAGCTCTGTACGCTATCACGTAAATAATGTCTCGAGAACAAAGCCCCACTCGAGATGAGTGCTGGCAGGGAGAGCAAGTAAACTAACTTCCGTAAAAAATCCAAAAGGGAAACTTGAAAATCGAACCAACTGCTTCATGCCGATGATTGGACTGTGTTGGAGAAGCTCCTTGGTGACCAGGCCATTGGAGAGGTGATGGTATGTACGGAATCAAACAGTGAATCATCGAGTGTGAAACCTCTTTCGCCAAGAGTTTGCTCAGCAGGACGACTGCCATCAGAAGTCGAATGGACCTCGAAGTGTTTCAAACCATTCTGTTTTTTAAGATAATGACGCTGAGGATAATCCTTCTGAAGTGGGCGTAAAAACGACTGAATTCTATTGCTAAGGAACCAAATTATTCGTTAACCATACTAGGAAGATACGAATCAAATAACAGGCAGTCATAGCAAATCAATCAACCAATACGCAACAATTTGTTCTCCACAGGCACTAAATCTATCTAACAGGCATATACAAACAACGAATTGAAAATGTCGCCACGTGCAGCTGCTACCTAAAAAGTAATCAATGTTTACGCTGCATTGCATAAGTCGTGAAACTTTGCTCAAGCGATCTGGCATGTTATGCATGTGATGCATTTCGCGATGTAGTGCTTTTTGGTTCGGTTTTATGGGGCTTAACGTCCCAAAGTGACTGAGACTATCTGGGACGCCGTATTGGAAGGCATCGGATAATTTAACCCACCTGGACTTTTTTTAACGTCCACCCACGTCGCACAGTACACGGGCCTCTAGCATTTCACCTCCATCGAAATGCGAGCGGCGCAACCGGGATTCAACCTGAGTCTTTTAGGTCAGCATCCGAGCATCATAACGATGTACTGAGTCACCGCGGTGGCTTTGCATTTTCAACCTCCGCCTGACATGCCTTACAGTAATGCCTCATACGCATTAAATTCTCAAAACGAAGCCCTTTTGTCCGCACAACTGGCGCCCTAACTACGTTTTAGCAGTCTGTGCGCTCTACACACATGTGTACTCACTGGTGCCTATATCGCAGCCCCTCCGCCATCTACCGAAGACTCTCGAACTTATCTGTATATCGCCAAGAGTCCTCTTCACCGGCCTGCTCCGCACTCTGTTAAAACTTCTGCCGTCACAGCTATGTATTACCTCACCATATAATGATTGAATACACACTCCCCCACACACTGAATTACTTCGCGAAGCAAGATATAGACATTACGGCACTTAACAAACAAAAACGACACAATGCAGTTGTTTGTTAGCAACCGTTAGTGTAACTAGAGACTATTCTTAGATACTTTCTTTTTCATTGTGATTTGTTTCTGTTCTTCGTGAAATGAACAGAAATTAAACTGTTCCAGCGCTGTCATTGTTGCCAGGGTGGTTGGAGCTTTGTCAAGCTGCTATTGTGCAGCTTTTTCTCCTACCCCCCTTTTCCCCCTTAAATATTTTATTTTCGTGAAAATAAAATTGATTGATTGATTGATTGATTGATTGATTGATTGATTGATTGATTGACTGATTGATTGATTGATTGATTGATTGATTGATTGATTGATTGATTGATTGATTGATTGATTGATTGATTGATTGATTGATTGATTGATTGATTGATTGATTGATTGATTGATTGATTGATGCCTATAGCTAAGCGCCGGAGCTATCTATTACGACGCTGGCGACACTTCGTCCCTGGCCCATCTCTGCTTTCCGCACGTCTACTCATTAGAGCACGAGCTGTGGGCCTGTGCCTCTGCTCTCTCTGACCGCCGTGAAGCGACTGCCGTTGCTTACTACGCGCATCGGCTACATGCCTCCCACTACTCCATCCGACTACGGTGCGGGCGCAGCCACGCCATCCATAAGCCGCGCCGCTAACCGTCTTGCGCAAAGCACCTTACTGGTCATAAGTGGCGCGGCTACATTACGGTGCCACGCGTGGCAGGTGTGTGTCCGCAGCGGAAGGCTGCCTGGAACAGTTCGCACTGTAAAAGTTAGACTAAGAGTTTGGCCTTACGATTGAAGTGCGCCGCCACTCTGTTGGCCTTATGAGTTCCAAGAGCATTGACGAGGTCCACAGGTTTGACTTGCTCCATATCTATTCTGGAACGCACGCCCATTTCACGAAGTGTTCTCTCCAGGCAAACGAAGTGGCTCTCATTGGCATCAGGCAGCAGCGCACGGATCTCGGTCAAAATTTCGTCCACAATGGCATCATTGGACTGGGAAGACGCTGGGACGTCATGCTTCTGCAAATATTTCTGCAAACAAAAATTACACAGTGCAATCTTGACAGTACAATACAAATTAAACATGCGTTCACCCTAAACGGCATAACTCTGCCCAAGCCACTCTTTCGAGGCGCTTGCTTTTGTATTCTTTTATTGTAAATGGTGCACTGGCCACGCCAAAAGAGAGACAGGGAGCTCTCTAATGAAAAACGGAGATTTTAGCCTGCGTGAATATTCGCTGACGTGCTACTCTGCGTAGGGGAAGCAATAGGAGAGTAAATATGTAAGAAGGCTGGTAGCAAAGAGTGCGGCCCGGGTTGCAACGCAGTAGTTCTCTGCATGATGGCTTCCTTAGATGAGACCGAAGTCATGTTCTGTGCAAGTGCAGCGGAGTGATAAAGTGTTCGGGCAATTTAGAGTTTCTCCAAAACACCAACAGCGTCGGAATAGGCAAATAAAATAACATTGCACGTCGCTGCTGTCTGTAGCAGCCTAAAGGACCTAGTACAGAGTCCACTGTGGGTAGCACTTGGGTGACGGACTACATGCATTGTTCATAATGCGCACGTTCGTTAGCGTACGCTGGGCATGCGAACAGAATATGGAGCACGCTTAATGCATTCCAGCGACTTCAATCCTGCACAGGTACAAGTGTATTTCGTCTGTGTTGGTTAAAATCTGTGGTCTCTGCACCCTTTATGACCATCTACATGGTTTTAAGAGATAGCTTTAAAGCGTGCAACTAACATGGTGTGGATTTATTTCTATTTAGTGACCAGCCATCACGTACAACATACAAAGAGCCCTTTTGAGAGGGAGATTACCGTTCCATATTGCGAAGAGATCATTATTAAACAATTTTTACAAGCCACCAACGTGGCTACCCTAACCGATCTCTTTCGTTGCGAATGACTGCCACTCGTGGGGTTTCGCGCTCTCTGGAACGTGAAGAAATTACAAATCCTTTGGCTTAAAAGTTAGTTAGCCATTAGCATAGCGCCATAACAAAGGCACACGAGAAGTCATCAGTTCTGTGGTATTCGTTTTGTTTACTGTCTAGGCTATTGGCTTAGACATAGTCTAAATTAATTTTTAAAAAAACGGATTGCCGCATTCTATAATTTATTTTGACATCACGAGAACAGCCTCTTCAGTGAATGCATTTTGACTGTATTGTCTAAATGAAACAGCTATCTTCATGCCTGCACTACGAGAGAGAGAGAGAGAAAGGAATTTTAATGAGGGAAAGGTGGAGAGGACCTGCACTACGAACCCTTCGTTTTCCCTAGGAGCTCGCTGCCCAAATTTGCCGGATCGGTTTATAAGACCGAGCAACGTGTAGTTTGGCATTATATTCTCATGTCATTTTTATTTTTTGTTTATGTTTTTAATCTCGTGAAGAAGTTTTCTGCTCACACACATGCAGTGTTTTGGTATACGCCTAGTGCAATTTTAGGGCGCTCTCATTAGCCATTCGATAGACGCAGTTTCTCTCTTGGAAGCACGAATAGTGTTAGCAAACATTATACTCTTCTTAAATCGATTTTACAGGATGAGAACACCTTTACAATAGCAAAAATCGACAGAGCTTCTACGTTACAATAGCTGACTAATTTCAGACTAGAAAATTTACGCAAGCGTGGTTCTTCTGGGACGTTCATCAGTAATTCAGAGACAAAAACTGGTAGCGAGTGGCGTTCAGAAATACTATGTCGAAAACACAAAATCAATCGACAAATTGTGTTTTAAGGTAAAAATAAATATAAATGAGCACGCTCACTGGTTCATTAGTCTAACATTTAATCTAAACTCTTAGCACTGTTGTCTCAGTAGTATATTTTCCAAAATCACACCAGTAGCTTCGCAATATATTATCACGGACTAAAAGACGACGAAGTGGGCAGTGGCGCCGGCGGAAGAACTTGTGCCATGCTGTCCGTCATTATATCATGCGATAGCCATCTGTCAGGCCTTACTGTAGTAATTCATCAGCTTGCCATCACGTAACATTTTCGTGTGACGTGCGGAGAATCATCGCCATCCTGGTCCTGGAGCTTCGTCGTCCTGCGTCTGCCGTGGTTGTCGGCCGTGTGTTCCTGGTCCGAACCACTCGGTCTCCCCCCCCCCCTTCGCCTGACCAGAACACACCAGCCCCCAGCCCCGTCCCCTGCCCCGACCAGAAGACACGACGAACTGATGATGCCGCCATGACCAGACCCTACGACCCTTTCAGTTCGAGACACGTGAACCCACGGCCCCTGCCCATGTCGACCCTCAGTACCAGGTGACCTGTAGCGCGAAATGTTCTTGGCCCACGGCTCATCCGATCATCTTCAGATCCACCGCAGTGGCAAGCCCTTCATCTTCTTCTCTTCTCTGTTCATCCTTTCTACCACGCCCATCGTCACGTCCTGCGTTTTATCGTCACTGTCGTTGTTCTAGTTCGCGCGATTGGGACGATCGGTCACTGGCCCAGAGTCGTGTCGCGGACCACAAGACGACGAAGTCGGCAGTGGTGCGGACGGGAGCGTTCGTGCCGGGCCGTCCGCCATTAAACCATGCCATAGCCACCTGTCATGTCATCGTCTTGCCGTCACGTAGCAATATGTACAGCTAAATCCCTCCGATCGAAAACATGAAAATGGAAATTGACTGTTGCCCTATTGATTTTTCGGCATCATCGGCATCATCGGCCGTTTTGAGCGGACCAACAATGGACCAAAGCAAAAGTGCCCTCGAATATAAAGTACAAAACCAGCTCTCATGGCCCGATTTTGCGTCCTAAACCAAGGCACACACGTGACTTTACAACCACAAACCGCTCCCACAAGAACTGCCCTCACATTTGCTTATTTTGGAGCCAGGAGGAACAACTTCATCCTCAGGAATTTTGCCATTATCAAGGTTTCGGAACAACTAAGATTATCATGAGAAGGAAGCAATTATTATAGGACATTCAATATATAACCGATTCTATTTTGGTCTTGTGTGTGGCCTTGTGTGCTAGGTCTTGTGTGCGTGCTCGTATTCAGTCCATGATCCAGAAGTTATTGTACAACCAATTTTTTTTACCCGACTAAACATTTGTTCTCATATTGCCTTGCTCCGCCTTCACTCTTGGCAATGTAATTTTAGCTATTAACTTTTTCCTCTCAAACTCACTTACAAATGCCGGTTCGTTTTGATTTCTCTCGTTACGCATAACTACCTATTTTCAAGATCGTTTGAAAGTAGATAGTAATTCTGTGGTCAAAATTCTTGCGTAATTCGTGAACGCGTGTCAATAACATTGATTTATTGAAATGCGTCCTTCATTAAGCCCGGGATACATGCGACGTTTTTTTTCGACGACATTCGCGCGGCAGAAAACGTCGCGGCGGCGCTACGCCCGGCTGGAGATACAAGGAGCGTAGAAGCGGCGGCGCGCCGCCGCGTATCCCTCGACGCGAAAGCAAATGTGATCAACAAGTGGCGAAAACCACTGTGCAAGGAGGTCTGTGAGAACAGCGACGCTGATCATTCTGTTAAAATCAGGAAAGTGTTCACTTCGACACCACTGTACGAATTTTAGCGCACGTGCATAAATATCTATAAATATTTGCGTGCTCGAATCCATGCCATCGCGTACCTTCGGACGCCCGCTCAGCCGCGGACAGCAGCGGCTGCGGTTGTCTTCGACACATTCGCTTCAGGGAGGGAGCGCAGGCATTCCGATCCAAGATTCGGCCGTGTTCTCCAAAAAAAGCGACATTTCAATGAAGCGACATTTCTGATTAAGCGTTCATTTTCACGACAGTAACAATTCCGTAACAAAAAGTGCAAGCAGTATTGCTTTCGCAATAAAACACTGCGTAGCTCGACGGCCATGGCGGCCATGTTGGCGGCGGCAGGCAGAGGACCGGAAGAGCGGGCTTTCTGCGCTGCTACTGGCTCGCTTCAGCCGTCGCTTCTGGTCTCACCGGACGCCGCGCGTCAAAATCTAGCCGGTCCTGATCGGCGGCGGCGGGCGTTTTTCTCGACGCCGGGCATCAAATATGCGCCGTCGGGCGAAAATCTACGACTCGCCGCGGTAAAAACACTCCATGTATTCCGGCCTTTAAAGGTCCTCATATGCGCATTGCTCGAGGCACAAGAGCGGTCGTGTGGCCCCACCGTTGTCATGGCGTCCTAAGCGGGTGCGAATTCTGTCCTCGCCGAATGCTCCAAGGCTTTTTGCCCGGCCTTCCGCCACAAATCCCCCTAGCCTTGCAAAGAGTAGAGCTTAGGGTGTGCTATCGTGTGTTGCTGGGAAATTTCAGTGCGTGGCCGCTCTGATACCAATGGGAAGTTCTGCGAGCTAGCGTTGTTCTACGTAGCTCAAACTATACGTGGAATTTCTAGATGATGTAGGCAGCGATCACCAGGCTTCGGAAGTCACGGCACATCCCTTCATCGGAGTCAGTGTTGAAAACATTTTGCTTTACTGCCGGGGTAGAGATGCGTAAGTTGCTAGGCAGCGCACTGGAGTCTGCGTGCTCCTCGATAGCTCCTCTGCCATAGACGCAACACGACGCTCCTCTTCTCGTATACAGCGGAGGTGTTGAAGGGCCTTACCGCGCCGCTTGTTTGCGATTTCTTTGAAGGCTGGGGATGCAGCGGGAAGTTGTGTGTGAGCTTAAGTTTTAAGTGCATACGGCACGGTTGCTACCTTGTATGCTGCCGCTCGCGCCTCACTGCTGGACCACTCATTGCTTTCAACTGCTGCATGTGCAGCAACCCAGGATGTCAAGTACTAATGTCTAGTTTGAGGTCATCATCACCATCATCACACTGACTACGCCCACTATGGGGCAAATGTCTCGCCCATGTCTCTCCACTTAACCCAGTCCTTTGCCAGTTGCTGCTACCATATCCCCGCAAACTTCTTAATCTCATCGCCCACCTAACTTTCTGCCGCCCCCTTCTACATTTTTCTGCACTTGAAATCCACTTCGTTGCCCTTAAGGGCCAGCGGCTATCTTGCCATCGCATTGCATGCCCTACCCAAGCCCACTTCTTCCTCTTGATTTCGACTAAGATGTCATTAAAGCGCGTTTGTTCCGTCACCCACTCCGTCCGATTCCGATCTCTTAACGTTACACCTGTCGTTTTTCTATCCATAGCTCGCTGCGTTCTCCTTAACTTAAGCTGAATTCTCTTTGTTAGCCTCCACGTTTCTGCCCTAAAGGTGAGTACCGGTAAAATGGAAATGTATACTTTTCTCTTGAGGGATATTGGTAAACTGCCATTCGTGATCTGAGAGAACCTGTCGTATGCGCTCCACCCCATTCTTATTTTTCTAGTTATTTTCCTCTCATGATCCGAACCAGTGGTCACTAGCTGCCCTAAGTAGACATATTCTCTTACTACATCCAGCACCTCGCTACCAATTCCGAACTGCTGTTCTCTTGCTATAATGTTGAACATTATTTTGGTTTTCTGCATGTTAGTTTTTAGCCCCACTTTTCTGCTCTGCCTGTCTCACTCATTGATCATGCTTTGCAGTTCATGTCCTGAGTGACTTAGCTAGCCAATGTCATCAGCGAATCGCAAATTACTTAGGTATCCTCCATTAATTCTTATCCCCTGCTGTTCCCATTTTAGGCACCCGAATACCTCCTGTAAACATGCGGTGAATAGCATTGGCGAGATCGTGTCTCCCTGCCTGACACCTTTCCTTATTCGAACTTCATTGCTGGCTTTATTGATCGAGGATTATGGTATCTGTGCAATCATTATAAATATCTTGCGATATTTTCAGATAACACTCTTGTACGCCCTGATTCCCCAATGCCTGCATCACAGTTGAAGTTTCCACTGAGTCGAATGCTTTCTCGTAATCAATGAAGGCTATATAGGGGTTGGTTATATCCTGCGCATTTCTCTTTTACCTCCTGACTGATAGCGTGAATATGGTATATTGTCGAGTGTGCTTTACCAAGCCCTGCCTGATCATTTGGTTCACTGAAGTGTAAGGTTGTCCTGACTATCAGCTATTACCATAGTAAACACCTTGTAGGCAACTGACAGTAAGCTGATCGGTTTGTTATTTTTCAAGTCCTTGACGTCTCCTTTCTTATGAATTAAAATAATGTTAGGGTTTTTCCGAACCACTGGCACGCTCAAGGTTGCAAGGCATTGCGTATGCAGGGTGGCTAAAAAATTATCGGCAAAGGCACGATATGATGACGGCCTCGCGTTTATTAAAAAACATTGGAGGCCTAGTTTTTACCAAAAATCATCATAGGGTCGCCGAAGAGAGTTTTTGGTGTTTGCTACAGCCCGCTTGCATTATGTGCAGAAGAGGTCACTGAGCGTTCATTCCACGTGCAAGACCTCAACAGCGAGCCAATCATTTACAATATATTTTTTTAACATACGCGTTTCTAGGCCTCGGGGCAACCAACGGTGCCGAGCTTTTTCCAGAAATTGCGCGCAACGCGTCATGCAGTGCTCGTTACATCACCAGCGAAAAGCAATAAATGGTTCGTTGTGCCGACTCTTCCAGACGCCACGCAGCTACCATGGCCGCGGCCTGAAGCTCCGCGCACCAGCGAACACCCGCGCTTGTCGGAAGCCGGCGAAGGGGCTGAGTGGGTGGGGCCGGCGAGGGAGCGCCCACATTAAAAGTGCGAAGACGCGAAATTTCAAATTTTAACTACAAATAACTGAGCTTCAACAAAACGCGTTTAAAAAATTCTGGCTGGATAATATGTGAGAAAAAGCGTCCTTTAATTTCTTAGGCATACCGCAACATTATTGACAGCCCCTTTCAGAGCCATTTTGATAATGTGCAACACTGTAGCATCCCTTTTCTTCTGTCTGCCTGTTTATCAGTGCTCAACGCGTTATGCTTCCCTGACATCTACCTGTGATTTCAGTTAATCTTGTCAATTCATACCCTCTCAAAATTCTATAACAGCGCCATGGACCTTTTCAATCTTTTGTCCATTATTCGTAAATTATTTAAAGCTGTGTGAAATCCAAATTTTCTCTGCTAGTTTTATTCTTATTCTTGCGTGAGACATTCATAACAAACATGGCCCATGGCATGGAACACGCCTGTTGCTAGTAAACAATTTATAATCACAACTCTGTGGTTGCCATTCGTGTCAACTCTTAAGCAAGCGTGACTTAGGAGATAATGTCACGGGTTGTTCAAACATAGCGTACGGTCATTGGCGGTGCTCCACGCGTCGGCCTTGTTTGGCCCTCGCTGTTGAAGGCGAGGGGTGGAGACAGGCGCAGGAGGCGATATTGGCTGGAGGGGGGGGGGGGGGTCGACCGGTGGCGGCGACGAGCGACGGACGACGGAGGAGTAAGTCACGGTGGGCTGTTCTGGAGGAGTGGTGAAGGTGCACCGAGGAAACAGTGCACGTTGCACTTCTTTTCGGACTACCTCCGTGAAGGGGGACGAAGACGAGCAAGCGGTGGGTGGCAGACAGTTCCGGAGTTCCTCCCTAACAACTTCGCGGGTGACCTCGCGTAGGTGCATGGCGTCCACGGGTAAGCCACCCGGGTAAGCAGCCGAGTGGTCAGCGCAAAGACTCGAAACACCTGAAACTCCAGCAAGCCGACAATAAAGATCTGCTCTGGCTGCCAGGGCGCGCTCGATGTTAATCACCTCGGATATAAAGCCAGCCACAGTTGTGGGAGGATCCCGAATGAGACCCCCGAAAATGTCGAACTTTACTCCTCGCATCAGAGTGCGCACCTTCTTGTCCTCGGTGGCTCGGGGATCGGCTCGGGCACTAAGCAGCAACACGTCTTCGACGAAACTAGTGATGATTTCATCCGGGTTCTTGAGCCTGGCTTGCAGGAGGTCCTCTACGCGTTGGCGGCGATGCTGGTTAGCAAAAATATCTCGCAGCTGTGTCTTGCAGGTATCCCACGATGTAAGGGTGTGCTCGTGGTTCTCGTACCAGGGACGGGCAGTGCCCTCAAGAGCAGAAATAGAAATTCTGCAGGCAATGTTCCGCAGGGCAGCCTTTGCGACAGGCCATTCGTTCATGGTCCTGAAGCGAGTCGTCGATGTCTTCGGAGGCTTCGCCACGGAACGGGACAGCTGAACGAGGATCTACAGGGAGGTAAACCACGGCATGCACGGGCGGAGAATCTGTCTGCTGGCCTTGGCTCACGGTACATCGAGCCATGTGCACTGCCGGTACGGACCTTGTGGTAAGGTGCGCCAGGAGGCCGACTTCGGGGCCGAGTCCTTGAATTCGCCCGGTGGCACGTCTCTCGGCCTCCTCAGCAGGGAGCGGCGGCCGGGGCTGGGACTGGCACTCTGCGAAGCGGGAGGTAGGGGATGACGTCGCATAAGACGGCACCTCCACCAGAATGTCACTGGTCGCTCAAACGAAGCGGGTCGTGGGGACACTGGAGGACAAGGACCGCAGGAGAGCAGGCGCCTGAGACAGTCGTTGCTGTTGTTGTTGTTGTTGTTCGCCTCATAGAATGGCGCATACCCACACAGTGGGATCGGCCAAGAAGAGGGGTGCATAGAGAGTTTTTTAGATTTTTTTTACCTTTGTTTGGTTTTGTTTTCTTGTTCTTCTCCACATCACGAGCGATTCTTCTTCTTCCTCTCCACAGTAAACATGCCACATACCCACTCGGGGGTATTGGCCAAGGTTGTTGTTGTTTTTAGCCTTTGAAAAGATGGCACATACCCATACCCATACGGTGGTGTTTCCCTCCGAGCTTCTTTCACTTTGTCGTCGATCGGCGCCCCGCTTGGGGAAAATCACGTTAAGTGGATAATCACAAATAACACACATGACAATATATGTCCATCTCGCGAAAAAAAACAGCTATTATGCTGCAACATCCGCACGCACCACGTGACCTCAGTCTGCCTGTAACGTCGAGGTCAGCTGCTGAAACCTGAACTACATTGCAGAGGAAATTTAATACAAATTATCCTCCGGGTATAGACTAATTCCACATGGCCGTTGGTGCTCATTTATATTTTAGGCATTTTAGGCATTTTGCTCATTTATATTTTAGGCAGTTAAAAGATGAAAGCGTGCAACTGAAATTTTATACCTCTAGAGCCTTTGAGCGCAGTCCAAAAAAGGACAGCTTCTTCACTTGCACCCGGTCATTCTGAGTATACTTGTAAACTTAAAAACTGAATAAAACATTTCGCAATGGGCTGACATCGACTTTTTCTATATGCTAGGCAAAAGAAGAGCTCACAGGCCACTGAACAATGAGAAATGACAATAAAAATACTGCGCGGACTTCCATCCGCCCCGCTTTTACTAATGCCACTGAATGTGCAAAATTTGAGACAGGGGATTACAGTCGGTGTTTGTTCTGCGCGACAGCAGACTGCTAATGCTTACGTGCCGCTCCGAAAAGAAGTCGCTGTTGCAGCAGTCGGCGTCCCATGCTCGATCGTACCTTTCGTCCTGGTCTATGAAGCTGTCATTGCTCAAGTCTTCATGCCCAGCAGAAACGAGAACCAAAGCCTGGAATGAGATGCAAAACATACACTATACGCTATTTACTTTTTATGGAACCTCGGGGTCAAGGCCACTTTTGTTGTAACGGTAGCAACATAAACTGGCGAAATAAAGGCGGAGAACACCGCTCAATAATAACACTTCGGGAAGTTTGCTGAACATCGCTGCACTTGCGGCATCCGACTACACGAACAAGAAAAGACCTGATTATAAACTCAGCCGGTGCGCGAACTTAAAACCTTGTCTTCATGCTGCATCTCACCTTTATTCTACATTCAGGACATGCATCTTAAAATGTATCCTGGTTCTACAACAATTCATAGGCTGGAGTACCAATAATCGGGCAAGTGAGCATGTTGCTTCACTGGAAAGAACATCAGCAGTAACTTTGAGTTACACTGCACAGAAAGCGTGCCAACTCCAACGTTTAAAGACGTCTGTATTGTACTGAAAATCAGTGAAGGGCCGGCTCCAAATATCAGTGTGGCTTTGCTATCTGCGAAAGGGTTGCCAGCGCGTGTTGCCCGCATTTGGCTGCTTTCTGAGAAAGCAGCCCGTTAAAATGGACACATTATAGAATACTGCCCCTAGAGCATCTTTCTACTCTTCGGACGGTATTGTCACGTAGTGGTGGCTGCAGTCAGAAAATCAGAAAGACGGAGAAAATGGCTTCTAAACAAAACTCTTTATTTAGGCTGACTTTCGTTTGCAAAGAACGGAATGAGTCGGCGGCGGCGTAGCCACAAGCGTGCTCGGTGCTCGTCGAATCGAATGCCCACCGCTCTCGGCTGTCCTGAATTTAAAGCTGATAGCGAACTTTCGAAATAAAGCGTGAAAAGTTACTAGAACATTCTGGAACATCGTAGAATCGGATCGATCCGCCTGGATCCGGTCAATCCAACTAAATCAAGGTGCATTTTGCATCACAAACAAAGCGATAAAGCGGCGTGCGGGCAGCTTTGCAGAATAACCAAATACTACAAAGATTCGCGACATTACTCCTCTCTCAAAGAAGTATCGACCCGATGCTTTAAAACATAAGGCGACTACAAACAAATAAAACAAACTGTGCAGAAATAAACACCGAGTGTTGAAACATAGCGTACTTCATCACGAATAATTGGGATTTAGACAGACGACATGGGCAACTTCTGGCCCTATGCGGTGTCGCTGGGACGCAGCTATTTCTTCAGGGTTCGACTTAATAGTCCAATTCACCTAGCAGGCGAAAAACTTTGTACGGACCGCAATAGCGGCGAAAAAGTTTTTCAATCATCTCGAAGCGGCGATTGGGCGTCCAAAGTCAGACTCGGTCTCCTGGCTCGTATTCCTGGTTGCGTCTACGTAGGTTGTACCCTCCAGCGTCGGTCCGCTGCTGGTCTTTCTGGCCGCTGCTGGTCTGCTGGCAAGTCTTCGAGCTGCTTCTGCGCGTTGAATGTAGGCGGCGACGTCGACGTTATCTTCTTCGCTAACGTTGGGCAGCATGGTGTATAGCGTGGTCGTGGTCTCCCTACCGTGGACGAGCCTAAAAGGCGTCATCTGGGTGGTCTCCTGCACTGCGGTGTTGTGGGCGAAGACGATGTAAGGCAGGATGACGTCCCAGGTCTTGTGTTCGGCATCGACATATATGGCGAGCATATCGGCGATGGTTTTGTTCAGGCGCTCGGTCAGTCCATTGGTCTGCGGGTGGTATGCAGTTGTCCTCCGGTGGCTGGTTTGGCTGTAATGCAGGATGGCTTGCGTCATTTGTCGTGAGTGCTGTTCCTCTGTCTGTGATGAGCACATCGGGGGCGCCGTGTCGGAGAAGAATGCACTCCACAAAGGGATTTTGTAGGGCTTTTGTAGGGCTTTCGCATCGGCGTTCTGGGTCATGCAGTCGGTTGTTGTGATGATCCGCTTATTTCCAGACGTTGACTTCAAGAAAGGGCCAAGCAAGTCCATGCCGATCTGCTGAAAGGGCCTTGAGGGCGGCTCGATGGGACTCAGAAATCCTGCTGGTCAGATGGGAGGGGGCTTTAGCCGCTGAAAATCTCGGCAGGTTTTCACATAATGTGAGACATCGGCAGACAGTCGAAACCTGTAATACTTGTATTGAATTCGGCGGAGGGTGCGAGAAAACCTTAGATGTCCAGCTGTCGGCTCGTTGTGTGAAGCCTGAAGAAGTTCTTAGCGCAGACTTGCAGGTACAAGGAGGTAGGTTGTCTTGTTCACTGCAAAGTTCTTCTTCACGATGCCGCGAGCAGTGGGCATTCGTAGTTCGACGACCGACAAGCACGTTTGTTGCTTACGCCGCCGCTGAGTGATCCAGTTCTTTTGCGGGCGCAAGTCAGCCCAAATAAAGAGCTTCGTTTCTAAGACTGGCTGGTGTCTTCCTGACCACTGGACTGCCGTCACTACAACGCGACAATATACATGGTGTCTCATCTAACTTTAGGCACAGTTTGAAAATATGCCGAGACATTCTAAGACGATGTGGGCAAATGAATGTGGCTGGCTGTTGTATGGAACGAGTCACAGCGCTTTTGTATTCTGCTTAATTGCATAATTAGTCAAGATCAATTAACCAAGTTCGCAAGTGACCAAGTTGTTCAAAAACTGCAATTGGAAAGATGTAGAACGACCCGCAAAACTCCCGATTGAATAGTTTCGAATTGTCTATTATGTACTAGAATATTCTGCTCATAGAATGCCCGCGAAATACAAAAAAAAAATAAATGGCATGCCCACGTGCACGCCACGATTGCAATACTCTCAAACATTCCGCGTACAAATTAACATAATTTACACCGGTGAGCTGCCGCTTAAAAGGCCACAGAGCAGCAATGCATGCATTGGCTGTGCGATTTACTCCAGCTATATGCTTATCTCGCGGCGGTTCATGATAGCGATAAGCAGGCGCAGCGCTTATCACTTGTGCTGGCTTAAATCGCACAGCCAGCGCCTGCGTCCCTGCCTTGTCGCCTTTTAATATGTAGCGCACCTGGTTAAATGCCATGTTCATTTGTACGCAGAATGTTTGGGAGTATTAGAATCGCGGCACGCAAGCGGGCATGGCATGTTTTATTTTTTTTTTGTATTTACCGGGCATCCGCAGTGAGCGGGGAAGAATATGTAGTGGTTGTAAAGTATGAAACTTCATTCGCGCGCTCTGCGGACCTTTCTACAACTGTCTAATATGAATGTTTTCCTAAACTTCATGTGCTGCAAAGTTGGTCAATCAATCGCGACTAGTTATGCGATAAATCATAATGCAAAATATACTGCGACTTGCTCCATACAATAGCCAGCAACGCGCATTAGGTTGCGTCTTCTTAGACTGCATCTGCGTACTTTTAAACCCTGGCTAAGGATAGCTGGGACGCTCTGCATTCTATATAATATACATATTTTAGGTATGAAGACGGCTTCTGCGGCAGAATACTACCAGCGTCTGTGGACATCACGAAATTGTTGATAAGATTAACAACTTAGCCGGCTAATTACGTCTTGTCAGTGACTTTCAAACCTATCACAGTTAGTCAACTGGTTGGTGGAAGAGGGGTCAGTTGCTTCACCCCTCTCCACTTCCACTGTATCCCCTTACCTTCGCCTCCTTTTTTTTTCTTTCACCTTGCTTTGCACTCTTCACTCTTCTCTTTCGCTCTCTATGTCCATTCAGTCACGTGATTGCTTCTTTCAAGGAGAGCGAGAGAGAGAGAGTTCCGCCTCTCCATCTTCATTTCGTACTCAGAATCTGCGGATCCTTCTGTTTAGACATCTCACCCTGATGAAGGACGGTTTCCGCTGCAGCTGCACCAAAACTGTTCTCTGCTTATCTTTTTGCTTCAAGCCTCGAGACATATTACTGGTGAACGAGAGAGGAAGTACGGGCGAGTTAATTGTTCAAGGTAACATGGACACAACGCGAAAACGACATAATGAAAGGGGGAACCGAACACAGACCATTGTGTGTCCTGTTCTCCCTTGCGTTATCTCATATTAGTGGCGACTCGTTTTTCCCAGTTTGCCATGGCTGCTAGCAACAGCAGTCATCGATGCATCGACACGATTCTCTGAAAATGGTGTTGGCAACTTGCACATGAGTTCGGGCAGTGCATCTGTGGAGTTGTGAGTTTTTTATGAAGGCGAAATGATCTTTGTATTGTTTTAAACAGAGTACCATCCTATTTCCGGGTATTCTGAGATCTTTGTCAGAGCGGAAACAGCCATGTAACCAACGATGTCGTATTTATTTATTTGTTTATTTATTTATTTATTTACTTATTTATTACCTCAAAGGCCGCGGTTCGGGGGCATTACATGAGGGATGGGCGGATTACATGCAGATTATATAAAGATTACAAGTACATAAAGATTACAGGATACATAAAGATTACTGATTACATAAGGATGGCCTCAATCTTTTTCTTGAAGTCGATGCAGTTGACGATGAGTACGGCTTCCGGCGTCAGATCGTTCCAGTCCCGAGATGATATGACATAAAAAGAACGGAAATGAGATGTAGTTCTTGCAGCGGGTGGGTATACGGTCTTGATGTGATTGTTGCGGCTAGAAGGACGATGAGCTGTTGATATGATAGATGATCCTAAAGGTGAATGATAGAACTTGTGGAATAGGCATAGTCTAGATATTTTTCTTCTAGTTTCAAGGTTAGGCAAGGATGCTCTGGATTTTAAAGAGGACACGCTAGTATAGTAGGAGTAGTCACAATAAATAAAACGGATAGCGCGGTTTTGAACTTTTTCAAGGATAATAGAAAGGTTAGATTGTTGAGGATGCCATACTGCTGATGCGAATTCTAGTTTAGGTTGGACGAATGTTTTATTTATAAGCTAATAATTTGATAGAAGGGGTAGCAAAACGAAGATTTGGACGTAGGAAGACAAGGGTGCGGTTAGCGTCGTTAGCGATGTTCGTGATATGCGAAGACCATGTTAGGGTATGAGTTAAGGTGATGCCAAGATACTTACAGGAAAGAACAGATGATACTTCAGAACCGAAAAGAACATATTTTGAGGGAATATGGGATTGCCTGCGATGAAAAGAAATCATACTTGTTTTAGTAATATTAAGGGACATTAGCCAATGCTTGCAGCAAGTTTCGATTTGGGTTAGATCAGTTTGGAGGGTGTCAGAGTCAGTTCTGCTGGTAATAGGAGGGTAGATTACACAATCGTCGGCAAATAATCGGATGTTGGAGTTGACGTTCGATTGAAGATCGTTAATGTAGATTAGAAAAAGCAAGGGTCCAAGCACTGTGCCTTGTGGTACACCTGAAGTAACGGGGAAAGAGGTGACGATGATTTGTTACCGTAGACAAATTGCTCTCTGTTGGTCAAAAAATTTTGTAGCCATTTTAACACCAAGTGGCTAAGGTTAAGACGTGAAAGTTTTAGTAGTAATCTTTTGTGGGGTACCTTATCGAAAGCTTTTTCAAAGTCAAGGAAGAGCGTGTCAACGGGAATGTTTAAGTCAAGATGAGAACTAAGATCATTAATAAAAAGGGCTAGTTGGGTGTCACAGGAAAGTCCTTTTAGGAAGCCGTGTTGGTTAGGATGAAAAAACTTGACCGAAACTAAATATTTAACGATGTGAGAATAAATAACATGTTCCATTAGTTTTGAACAGATGCTCGTAAGGGAATTTTTACATAAAAACGATGAACCTTTCTTGGGGACTGGAACGATCTTACCGATTTTCCAGTCTTGCGGAAGCACGCCTGATGATAATGACTGTTGAAAAAGATGGCACAAAATGACACTAACCACGTTTTTAGTATTTTTTAGCACTTTAGAGTTCAAGCCGTCAATGCCAGATGACGATGACTCTTTCAATGATTCAATTATTTTCCTAATACCATTGCTATCGAACAAAATGTCTGGCATAGCTGGATAATCGAAGGCAGGGAAGTGAGGTAATTCGCCGTCCAGTTCGTTAGTAAAAACTGAACAGAAAAAAGAATTTAGAACGCGACAGACATCATGTTCCGTAATGGGATTATGGTCCTCATCACGTAAAGTAATAGGTGTGTTGCGTGAAGGATTAGTGGATTTCCAAAACTTGATAGGATTAGTGCGAAGCATAGAAGGTAATACTGATGAAAAAAAGGAACGTTTAGTTCGGTTTACAAGAAATTGAAATGTTTTTTTCAGCACAATGGTACTTTTTCCATGAGCAGTCAGTGTTCACACGTCTGGCTGTACGGAAAAGCCTTTTCTTCTTGTTATTAAGGCGCTTCAGATCGTTGTTAAACCGCGGTGACGATGATTTTTCTGTGATCGTGATAGTAGGGATGTGCTTATCTATTAGTTGATGCATTCTGTGTATGAAAAGAGACCAGTTAGTTTCTACTGACCGGCTTGAAAAGTCATGGATGAACCACGCCCCAAAATCGGCTAGTTCTGTGTTCATGGCAGCGTAGTTACCTTTGTCGTATAATGTAAGTGTTTTCTTGGTTTTCTTCAGGCTTGGGACTTGGAATCAGAATATGCTTAGTATAATGGAGTGGTCACTAAGTCCGGGTAAATGAAGTGGCGTAGAAACTTTATCAGGGTGGGAAGTGAGAATGAGATCGAGAATGTTGGAGGAATGATCAGTTTGCCTAGTAGGTTCAGATACGACTTGAGACAAGCCAAAGGTTAGGCACGTGTTAACAAAGTCACTTACAATGTTATTTTTTGATGTAATGGTGGGAATATCGGACCAGGTAATGTCAGGAAAATTGAAGTCACCATAAAAAAGAATGGGAATGTGCTGATAGGACGTAGTTATCACGCGGAGTGCTTCGTGTTAGTGAGAAAAAAGGAACCAGTTAGATCAGGGGGTCGATAGCAAACACCAATGATAACAGGAGGGAACGAGGCATGACACTTAATGAAAAGGAGTTCGAGAGGGGAATCAAGTTTAATCTCGGAACAAGGATAAGAATGATGAACACCTATTAGTACACCTCCTCCTCGCCTATTAATTCTGTTGCATCTAAAGATATTGAAATCAGGAAACATGGAAGTTATTTCGGAGTCCGCTACTGTTGAATTTAGCCATGTTTCGGTTAGTACAATTATGTTGATCTCCGTAGTGCGTATAAGACTTTCGAGGGAATCTAACTTCGGTACAAGGCTGCGAACATTAGTGTAAAGAATGCACAAAGGGCGGAGCTTAGGCTTTTCGGGAGGATTACGTAGTAGCTATGGGGTGCGGGGAACAACTTCATTTGAAATATGGTCATAAATGTAGGTAGTGCTGCCGATGATTAACTTATTGTAGCGGAGTTTGTATTTTTCACTTTGTGATTTACCAAATGCAAGTAGCTGTTTCCTGGCAGAGAGGCTAGTTTTTGAGTAATCTTCTGAAATACTGTAGGAACTGTTCTTTAGTTTGCTAGCAGAGGAAAGGATTTTCTCTTTTGTTTTGTAGTGTGCAAAGTTAACAATGATTGGTCTGTTTTTGTTGGCCTCAAATTTTCCTAGTCTGTGAGCTCTTTCAATGTCTGTGGGGCTGATTGTTATATCTAGTTTTTCTTTGCATACCTTCGTGGTCAAGTTTTCAGATTCAGCCCATGTTTCAGTGTTGGTGTCTTTTAATCCAAAAAATAATAAATTCGAGCGGCGCGCCGTGTCTTCGTAATCCACCAGCTTAGACATAATGTTTGATATTTCACCGGCATTGTGCTCCGCAAGTTCCCGAACATCGCTGATATTGGTTTTTATTGCGGCAAATGTTGCGCAATCATCTTCAATCTTCGCTAGTCTGGTTTTTATTTCACCCAGCGCTTTGTCGTTTTCAGTTAACGTGAAACGAATTGTTTTCATTTCTGACAACAAAGATGCTTGGCCAGATCGCAGTTCTTGCAAAGCCTCCATTATGCCAGAGGTATCTTGCGGAGCAGTGCCGCGGGTGTTGGGACCCGGGTTAACTTCAACGTCACCCGACAAGGTCAGCAGTTGACGTATGACACCAAGACATTCAAAGGTAATTGTGACACAACACTGTGGGCTCGGCAGCACTAGCAAGGCCTCATAACGCGTACGTCGTACAGTTGTACAGTTGTTAACTGCGCATGTTAATGAGTGGTGCAAAACGGGAAATCATTCAGAATTCGAGAAGCCTTTGGCAAAAATTTTACCGATGTATGTATGACCGCTTTTGGACATTTGATCCCAAAATAATATCATTATGTAGCTGCGGCTTGAAGTAACAAAAAAAAAAACAGCTTGAAGTAACAAAAGAAGAATTTCAAAGGCAAATTTTTACTACCTGTTGGACTTGTGAACATGGCGATGAGCTGCGCGCTGGCCAGTCGCAGTGTTGCTCACTCGGCGTATTTGCTGAGCGGATGCTCAATTCACGCGTGTCGTCCCTATTTAGCAGACGTTGAGAGTCTCGTGAGTTAGCAACAGTTTCCGTCTTCCGGTCTTTCTTCTCGGCCACTGAAGCCTTGCAGTCCTCGCTGCATCTCCCATTTAGCCAAACTGTCCTCCCACCACAAACATTTGCTTCAAAGCCCTCTTCTCCCCCATTGTAGTTCACTGAAAAACCTGTATTCTGTTCATATTTCCTCTTCTTGTAGCCATTGTCCCCTAGGCTTGCACCACTGTCAGTATTCATATTAAGTCGCCTGCCAGCCAAATTGCACATATGCTTGGAGCAATGCCGTTCAGGCTTTCAACTGTTTGGCCCGCACAGCGGGGTGGCTTGCTGATGCAATGAAATGATTCGATATCGCTACTGCGTCTTTAAGCACTGGATGCCAACGCCCGCAGAACCAAGAACCGCTCTTTGAAGCTAGACACAGTTCCGATAAAGGAGTGGTTCGTATCTCTCTGGCCGGGGAAAAGAACAGCCAATACAATTAAAGGAGTGCCATTTGTTCAATGCTCCGAACAAGACAGTGTCCTTATGAATCGTACACATGAGTTTGCACGCCCTCTGATCCGTCGACCTCAAGACATTGCCCTCAATTTTGTCAAAGGTTACATCCGATAAAATGTTTGCGCACTGGGGTCATTCCAGGACGCGACAAGAATTCTTCAAGCATTGTCAGACAAAGAGACATAAAAGGTCATTTCAAGTCCCCTGGCATCGTAGACACGGACTTAAGCCGTCTTTCAGCAACGCGCTCCGCAGACATCGACACAGGACATCAAGTAGTTCACGCAGGCTGCGCGACGGGTAAGTATCAAGAATATTTATTCTTGTCACAGTACTTGATGCTTGTTTTCGTCCCAGCGCGAGTAAGGTCACTTGGTGCCTAATAACTAATATGTTGTCAAGCAGGTTATTAACGCGGGTGTAACATATCTTTAAGATTTAGACCTGGTGTTGGCTACACAGCCGACCCTTCCTTTCGCTTTACTTATATAGCTCAACTGCATGGCCACAGCGGCATCACTACTGCAGCGAAAGCATTCTCACATACAGTCGAATACGGACGGTCATTCAGCTCTGCCCGCGCAAAATTTCTAGACCACGAAACTGTGATACGGAGGTGGAAATTACAGGCAGTTGGTGCATTCTACGGCTCGACACAAGAGCTTTGCGGGTGTTAGTGACGGGCATTCGGATATTCTTGAAAATATTTCACAAATGTGCACCAGCAAACACGCACGTATATGTCATACGCGATAAATGGGAGGAGCCAAATAACCCTAGTGCTCGTAACTACAGAAAATGCAAGTCAGAAACCACAGCAAGAAAGAGCATGCGACTAACCTGGCGTATCGGCGAGCTAGCAACGTCTATCTTCGGCCATTCATGGTCTCTCCTTAAATAGATGGCAACATAACGAATCCACATTTTGCAACAGGTGTAGTAAATTCCACAAATCGGGCATAATTTTCAGTCGTGATAATTGTGGTGGGTTATGAATGCTAACGTCTTGTGGGGTCTCTTGTGTAAAGGAAATGCGTATGTTCACACAAAGTTACTAGCTGAATGGCCTGTGATCTCTCTTCAAGGACTCTTAACGAGCAGTCTTTGCCAAGATAAAAAGTGCGAGCGTTAAAGCTCTTTCTTGAGGTACACCTCGCAATACAGCTGTTTCCGAGCTTAACCTTTATAGAGCTTCTTAGCCGTATTTGCACAGAATAATCACAAATAAACGAATGCATATCTCGCCGAAAATGGCTTTTTTACCGCAGCACCTTGGAAGCTTCACTGTTTAGAATTTTAAAGGGCACTGCCATGGTTTCTATTAACGTCAAATAAAATGAAAAATGTAGAAAGCATAAAAGAATTCTCGCGTTCCATATGGCATACTAAGTCCACGGCGCAACCTGGGGCGCTCAAGCGCGGGGGGAATCCATTCACACGCGAAGGAAATCGCCTTACTCGGGCAGAAACTGTGATGACATGTTTTATCCCGACTTAACAACAACATAGCTACTCAGAACCAACATTGTCTTCTCTAAAGAGCGATCAGTGCCATGTACATTCGGTAGGACGTTTCAACAAATAGGCACAAAAACAGCACATAACTGAGCCCTGCTTATCCATTCTGCTCTTTTCTCCGCCCTCATCTCATTTTTTTGAGTGGGAGGGTTATGTAAGCTTCAACGCGATAGAAGACAGGCAGACCGCCCCCTTCATTCCTCAAGAGTTTTCGTGCATGCATATATATATATATATATATATATATATATATATATATATATATATATATATATATATATATATTTGTTCCTCACAACTGAAATCGCGTTGATGTTTTTAGGGTTTACAGAAAGTTAAAGTACCATTTTTTCGCTCATCCTGTTTTAATAATTGGTCTAGATAAATAAATTAACTTTTTAAATATAGCTTTAAACGTTCAGGCGTCAATAGGAAAGTTGAGGAGCTCCACAAATATTGTCCAACCCAGGCACATCCAACGAGATCGACTTAGCGTGGCCCTTTTTATTCGGGAAAAACGAAAGCCCGCGGAGTTTAAAAAATACCACGTGACAGCGCACTCCGTGTGCCCGGATGCGCCGCGATTACAGCGCTCTCATCTGCACTTTGTAAAAAACATCACTTGCTTCGCACCTTTCGTGCTCAAGACAGGGCTTCGCGTTTGTCCCAGAGTGCACAAACACCGTGTAGGAAGAACTCCAATGCAAGCTGCTGTATGTAGCGCAATCCGGTGGCCAGGCACGGACCATGACCTTAGTTCCCGAGCGGTGCGAGAGTGTCAAACATCTCAGGATGCACTTAGCGCGATTGAGTGAGGACGCTTGTGTTCATATAAGCGATGTGGCAATACTGCAGATTTAAACAGTGTGACTGACAAGGACAACGAAAGACAATACTTGAGACGTACTCGGAGGTTAACTCTATTGGAACAAACCGATATTATATACCCATGCCAAGCAACAACTCAAACAAAAAAAACAGTGATTCAAGTGCCGTTAAAGCCCCTGACAAGTGCCCTTGTTGAGAAAGCATACCCAAGGAATGGAGTGAACTGCCAAATGACTTTGGTCGAAAGGACTAAGTGGCAACCTTTACAACATTTAAGGTGCATGATATAGTTTTAACCCCAACAGGTCCCTAACGACTTCTTGTACTCCTATAAGCGCATATCGGCACATTGGCCAATCTGGCCCATGTACAGTTGCCGTCAAAAGTAAATGGAAGGCGACTTCGTCAAAAAAAACTTAATTTCTTCAAATCTAAAGCATAATGGTCCATGTTTCTTGGTGCACAGTGCAGTTCGCACAATCACAATTAGTCTGCACACATGTATTCAAGGATGCATGAATTAAGCGGGCAATGATTAATTTTTTCGTTAATATTGCCTTCCATTTACTTTTGACGGCACCTGTACACTGCGTGCCAATCGCGCTGTTAAAATACATATAATTGAATTTAATATAATTTAATAATAAAATTTAATATAATATAATTTAAAATACATATAATTTACCGTTCCGACATCCAAGTGCAGCTTTCTTTTGTCATTCCAGAGTTATTAAATATCGCTTCAGTGTTACTTTTAAAACAGAAATCAGGAAAAATGTAACAAATTTTAAAAAGTTCTCAGAACTAAGGAAAAAAGAATCAGTCTATCCAACAAGACGTGGCGAAGAATGGACAGTGCCAACACCTCGACTAAATCTTGGTAGGGAATGCCTTCAGTACACTCTTCCATCCCTTCTAAATAGATGTATCCACATTAACCTCGATTTGTTTTCTTTTTCACGTCGTGAACTACATAATTTGTTTTTGAATAGCATGGTTTAAGTTTCATTATGTATACATATTGCTGTTTCGTGTATTCTCTGGTGCTTCCTTGATATGCTTGTTTGTTTTTTAAATTGTATAAACTGTTGTGTTGCCTCCCTGTCAATAATTAGGATTGTAGACTCGTCAAGCTGCCCAAGGGTAGCTTTTTTCTACGATTCCTCCATCTGTACTGATAGATGGGAAATAAACTTTGAAACTTTGAAATTTTTAATATGATATCATTGCAGCTCGCGAAGATTTTCTTTTTCTTCTTCTATGTGTTAAGCCGTGCTAGCAACTGGACACAGGCCGTTCAGTGTACAGAGGAGATGTAGAGTCTTTGTCAAAAGTAACCAGGCTGCACGTTTTTCTACTCAGTCGTATATTAAAGCTATCATGCCAGACCTCAAGCTCTAAATCTCTGTATAGTAATAAGAACCCCTCTTCTCACCTTCGAAGAACTTTTTGATCTTTAGGGAAGCCGTGAGGGTCCTTTTATACGAGTGAGAATCAAACCATGCAGCCTGGTTACTTTTGACAAAGACTGTACATGCTCCCTGTTGAGTAAATGGTGCGAAACCATGAATTTCTTTACAACTGTGATGACCATTGAAATAGTGCGTTTGTTGCTCACGTCATACAGTTTGCGGACAGCGCCCGTCAAATATCACAGGCCTGCATTGCATACACCGAAATGTAAACTTTCTTAAACAAACGAACGGCAACGCACGCACGCTGAATTATAAGCCGTGAATTGCTGAAACGGTAGGGAGGACTTTGAACTGTCAAGTTCCAGCGAGATATTGATTCGAAGGAAACGAGAGAAGATAACAAGCTCTTAGTCAAAGAAACAAAAGGTAACTAACTGCGTTATCGCGCCATCCGCTAACCCAGAACTGAACGAATGACGGTCGCGGAATTCTGAGAACCAAACCCGTGTCTCGTTTATCGCTCTTCTGCCCGATTGCGACAGCCGAAATGGGGCAAGGACACTGGCACGAAGCTTTTGAATATTTTTTTTCTTGAATGCACAAGTGCAAAGGCACTCGGCTTCAGGGTGTTTCTTATGACGCGACATGCATCCAGATTTATCTGGAGCGATTGCAGCCGCTCGCAAATTCTTCTGAGCTCTTCAAGATTCCAGCAGGCGAGTCACGCGCTATAGCTCGAAATTGTTCGTCAGCTTTAAAATTGGTGCGGATGGAAGGCTCGGTGACATTATACTTGAAAGATTGCCTGGCGCGCTTGTTACTTCTGCCATCACTTGGTTGTTCATTTGTTAGTAGGCGCAAGTCGGCACAACAAAGAGTTTCGTTTTAAAGCATTCCTTTGCTTTCCTTCGAAAGTGTTCCTCCTTACGGACTGCTGTCACCACCACGTGACAGCACCAAGGAGTCGAAGCTGTCCCCAAAAAATGTGTCCTGATTCCAACATTGTTTTTTTTATTGGTTTATTTTTTGGTTTACAATGCATACGTAAACCAAGGACGAGCAGGCAAAAGGCGTTAAACAACACCTGACTAAGGCCTGCCCTCCTATACAAAAACAAACAACAAATTAAAACAAACATTCAAAGCATTTGACAGCAACCGACTTCGAACAGAAAAAACGCAGGTTAAAATTAAATTGGCAGTAGTATACAGATTTGATACCAAAAAAGATACAACGGTGTTTACTTATACAGCACTGTCACGAAAGTAGCATATCATGCACGGCTCTTTTATAGCTTTGGTCACTTCGTTTTTCCATTGCCATAGAAAGTAGCGGGGCGTAAGCATTTAGAACTCGCGGTATCATAAATGTCAACATTTGGTGGCCATAATTTGTACGGGACTTTTAAACATGGAAACTAGCTGTTCGGAAGTTATATAGTCCAGGCATGTGTAGATATGTGTTCTGAAACGTTTCTTTACTGTATTTTATTTGATTCTTTATGTATATAGCCAGTTTTTTGTCATACATTGTTTGTATTTTAAGTAACTTGTGTTTTCTAAAAACCTCCCCTGTGTCTTGGCTGGGTGTAACGTTGAATACAGCTCGGATAGCCCTTTTTTGCAGCGCAAATAATTTCGCTATATTAGTAAGTGTTGTTTTTCCCACACAAGTAGGCCGTAATGTATATAGGAGTGAACTAAAGAGTAGTATAGCTGTAGTTTGCATCTGACAGGTACAAGCATTCGTAGTCTGTTTATTATGCCCACTGACCGCGATACTTTACTGCGTAAATAATCTGAATAGTCACTCCACAGTAAGTGCTGCTCGAAAATTACTCCTAAAAATTTTATTGAATTTTCACGAAGTAGAGTTGAATTTTGAATTTCAGTTGAAAACTTTCAGTAATCATCTTGTTTTTGGCTCTAAATACGACATATTTAGTCTTTTCAACATTTAGTTTCAATTGGTTAGATTCCAGCCATGAAGAAAGTTCTTGTAGCCATACGTTTGCTTTTTTTTCTAAGATAGCCATATTATTTCCTGGAAAGAACACATTAGTATCATCTGCGTAAATAATAATATTCTTAGTCTGAGGTATGTTCACTGTGTCGTTAATGTACAGAAGGAATAGTATCGGTCCTAAAATAGAACCCTGTGGTACACCAACTACAATTTCCCCTGGTGTTGATGATACTGCGTTTATTTGCAGTGTGGAGTCGTGCGTTTAATGCGAAGTGGTGAAATAAAAAGTCCTCGAAAGTCAAGAATCGTGGAATTTCTCTGGGCGCATTTGATTGTTTGCTCATACTTATTAAACTTTTGTACGCTGTTTTTTCATCCCCTATGACTCAGGAGTGCCAGCATGACATCGATGATATTTATTTAAGCAAGTTGCAACCGGATTTTTCTGGAGCCATTGAGACCACGCAGATCAGCTTCTGTTGTCGTTGAGATTCTTTTGGAAAAGAGGAAATGCCAATTGCACCCCGCAGAGAACAACAGCTAGTCATGAGAAAAATCATGCGCCAAGTGTCCTGGCAGCCCGTAAGTTAGATGCAGGTGGAAATTTCCTACCAATCAAGCCCACGGTAACCACCGTGATTCCTATCCGAAAACCTGTGTTTCCTTAGTAATGCATGCATGCCTGTCGTGTAATGTGCAGTTCTCCTGCGTCTGGTTTTCTCCTCCGAGCGACATCTACACCTCTCCTGTCGTAGAAGTTCGCTCTTTTCATCTCCCTGCTTAGTGGTTCTTGTTTTGAGCCTGTCACATTGCGTTTTTGAATCATGGCTTCTGCAACCATACAGCTGGTATTGAAAGCTAAAAAATGGACACAATTACTAACATGGAGAGACTGCAACGACATCACTGTATCGGTTCGAAAGCCACTCTGACTGAAACGGGAAGCCTCAGCTTTCTTGTGGAAAAAAGCCGTAAAGCTTTAGGTTACTCAAGGGCTGTGCAAAGAAAAAAATGGCAGGGGTTCAACTAGGCTTCAACCTCTTTATACGAACGAAAGCTCTGTTGACCATGGTCTCCACTGTCTCAAAAAAAAATGTCAAGTTCATGGCCAAGGATCAAGGTCAAGGGTTAGGGTTAGGGTAAAAGGTCAAGGTCAGGTACACAATGACCATAGTCATATGGTCACGTGGTCATTCTACCTTAGCTTGGGCCATACCACCCCACAGTTAAGTTCGGTTTCACCTTGTTACGCATTCGATGTCATTGTCGATGTGATGCCCACTATCTCAAATGAAATGTCGAGGTAAAGGTGAGGTGCCCATTGGTCATAGTCATATGATCGCGTGATCAAACTACCATAGCTTGGTCCGTACCGCCATGTAGTTAAGTTCAGTTTGATCTTGCTAGGCATTGAAGGTCATGGTCCCATCCACACCGAAATCGGAGGTTGTATCATGAGGAGTAGAGCTCCTGCTCTAAAACATTTTTCCGTATTGACCTAAGTATATTAAAAAAGTGTACAGAGTGGTGTTGTAGTATTTTCGCAGATGAGAATGCATCTCAAATACTTAGTGCATCGAGTATGAACAGATATATGTTAAAAGCGGCTTCTGTGGTACGAGGTGGTGGCACGGCAGTTTCCTTTAAAATTGTTAACCTTGGCCCTTTGTGGCGTCGCTCATCGTTTTTCTTTTAAAAAATTTTGTTCTGCCTAAGGAGAGTATGCACAGCTCAAAGAAGCAACCAGTTTTTAAACGCAAAACAAAGACGATTGTTCTCTACTGGCATGTAAAAAATTTTCCACAAAGTGTAACAATGGCTCAAAATTGTAGCGTCAAAATGTCACGACTGATAAAAGAAGTACTCGAAGAACCACATGATCATATTTGTTCCCAAAATATACATGTTCTGTCACCTGTAAAGACTGAACAAAAATTCTTTCTGTACAGGTGACAAAACCTGTCATTATGAGTATCGTGAAGGGACTCCTGCTAGTTTCACTATTTTCATACATATTATTTACTGAGTTTGCTAGCTAAAGAGGGGAAGGACCAAGATCTGACTCGAAGAACCCTTAATTAATCTTTAACAACGAAATCACTGGTAGAATTCATTGTACACATTTGTGTGCATAACGCCTTAAAGAGTTAGTTGGTCTCCTAAAACTGATGTTTTGAATTAAACATTTCTTTTCATATTTAGGCTAAGACGAATTTTCCTCCTTCAATATTCCCTGGCAATCCCTTCACTTTTTTCTCCATCTCCAATCCTCCAACTATCTTTTTCCTGTGGTCTAGCGCAGATCCGTCCCCGTTGCCTCGGTTATCTTTCAGCGCTATGGCATGGAGATGCTGATCCTAACGATGTCGAGGTGCGATGGAGAGCGGAACAGTTGCAAATGCCAGGTCTACTTAAAAAGAACACCTCGGCGGCCACGAGTCTCGTAGAGTTCCCTTTATGCACCGCAGCATCCGCTGATTGGGGATCACTTCTAGGGTTTTCTTATCTGGCCCGAGATTTCCTATTAATCACACCCAAGAATTCAGGGCAAGCGCATTTTTCAACGGGATATTGTTTAGGAACGCAGCTTTTTCACGTACCTTGAGATTTTAATATAAAAATCAATACTCGCTGATGTCGCTTCGACAAACTTGCATTTTATTGCTATTAAACGTTTTTGCTATCGTCAGAAATGGTGCCCATTGGTTTTGTATGGAAGTCTTAACTACTCGATGCAAGCGATGTGCAAACTTCAAAAGATGCATTTAGCTTCGTATCTGAACAATGGAGCTGTAAACAGGAAGCAACATAACATGTGCCCAGTAATTTTTGTAAGTTAGCTAATTCCTGTTCTCTGTTTGGAGAAACGCGGTGTCTGATTTTCGTAGCTGTCATGAGGCAAATTTCGAGCGGAGCTTAACCACCCAGGGCACTTCGTAAACGACTGCATACTAAGCAAACTTTCTGCTCTTTTGAAAATTATCAACTCCTTGCAGTGAATTCTTTGTTTAAGGTGATTTTACCATCCTTCACGTCACTAAAGGGATGGGATTTTTTCCATCTTGCGAACGCAGTACATCATATTTCTCCAATTATGAAACTCAGCACAGCACCCCGTCCTCCGCCATTTCCTTGCTAACGGTTTTTGAGCTAGGAGTAATGAAATTTTTTTCCCGATTTTCTCCAGTTGTGCGCATCTTCAAAACAAAAAGTGGTTCCTCAATCGGTGCTACGTCACCGATACCCCGATGCTTTGATGTTATTTATCGTTCTTCACATTGTCAGTGCCCTTCTTGTTCGCAGTCGGGACAATCGCTCGGTTGCCCCGGGTCACGTTCCGAACTAGAAGACTTAGCGGGCACAGGCATGGCCAGGAGCGCTCGCCTTAGACCCGCAGCCATTAAATCATAGCATCACCATTCATCATATCGTCCTCTACTCATCGCCTTGCCGTCACATGGCAATAGCATTTCAGCCAGTGTATCAAACCGTTTAGGCTAAAATATCACGTTGTTTTTTATTATAATATCCAACATATAATAAAAGAAAACGGTACGTGGTTTTCTATTGATCAGTGACATCTGGCCTTCCCCCTAAATGATCTAAAAATAATTTTTGCATAGCTTCGTTATCACGATTTTGTTAAAGATCTCGAGGCAATCAGGGTTTTCCAAGAGATTTTAACTAAGGTTCCTTTATAGTATGCTGCTCCTATTGCTGAAAACAGCCTAAGGTAATTTAAGGTAAGGTAAGGTACGATTAAGAAGTGTCCCCATGACTAGCGAAGGACGCCATCTTCTTGTCTCCCTGCAACAATTTTGTCAAGCCCCTCGCCATCGGTGTTCCTGAGCGCAGATATGCTAATTGCTAAACACTGCGAATAAAATCATTTTTTGTTGCCAATAATCTTCTATATCAGTCAGCTACCGCCCTGAAAACATTAACATGTTCTTTTTATCTCCCCAGTGCCCACGATGATGACCACAAGCTCGGAAAAAAGTCTTGGGTAAGAACTGCACCTGCATTATCTACAAAACATGAGTGTTGGAAATGCTCCTATACAGGGGCCCGAAAACACCATTATCAGCTATATTTTGCCTAAGAACATTTACAGTTTCGTTTTAGATCAACCTTGTACAAAATCTTCGAGGACGGTACTCTGGCATTGCATACTGTAAGTAGTCTAACTGAGCACATTTATGCGCATTAAAAGGGACACTACGCTTGGCTTTTATTCTTAGCAAACCTCTTGTACTGTGCCTTTTTCTAGGTAGGCTGACATTTGTCAGGCGCCAAAAGCCACCTTTATTGCTGAGAAAAGCACACTGGAAATATTTCAAGCTATACGCTTTCAGCTTCCAACGCGTACACCGTTAAGGACTTCATGGTCACCGTATTAAACACCTTTAGCATACCGTTTACTTTCCTACCGGGAATACCGGTAGCCCTGCCACGTCCAATGCGCATGCAGAGATCGCATTTAGGACGCCAAATGGCGCCAGGCATCCGGAAGCGGTGCAGCTGCGCCCCACCGCCATTGCGCCTGCGCAGATCGCCTCGAGGGCGACAGATGGCGCCACGTACCCGGCAGCTGTGCGCACGACTGCCGCATCGGGACCAATCAGCGCGCGCTCACTGGCAGAGGGCGCGATCCCGGTACTCCGGTAGCGGTAACATGGTACACGGTACGCTAAGGATGGCGTTAAGGCTCCCGTTCTTGACAAAACCTGGCGTCGTCGTCGTTACGCCGGCGACGCCGCTAGTTCGCTGACCAGGACGACGACAGGTTGCCGGTCGCACAAACTCCACCGGTTGCAGCACCTGCCGTCGCAGGGCAGAGGCGAATCGCTTAACCACTACGCCAGGAATGGTGTCCCTTAGTGCACCATTCCTTAGTGCACCACCGTAGTGCACCAGGAATGGTGCCCCTTAGGGAGCATTAGTGTCCCTTGAATTTTTGAAGTGAGAGAGAGAGAGAGACTCTTTAATGAAGTGCAGAGAATTTAGCCGGCGTTTAAAAATCGCTGGCATGCTACTCTGCGTAGACAGGGGAATTTGGGAGATAAAGACAGAGGAAGAGCAGCGTGGAAGAGGTAAAAGAAAAAAAAACGAAGATAAAATGCGGCCATGAAATGGGTACTAAGGATGCAATGGCGAGTATTGATGTAACCTATGGAATGATGGAGCGCATAGTCCGACAAATGGGCTGACGAAGTTCACTGCATGAAGAATGCATGAAGGTAACGTGCAAGTGAATTTAGAGCTTATCTAGATGTCCAATGTCTTTTAAATATGTAAAAAGAAAGTTCATTGCAAGTCTCTGTTGCCTGAAGCAGGCTAAGGGACCTAAAACTTTGTCCATTGTTAGGGGCACTGGGCAGAGCTTCTGCATGCAATGTTCATAGTACGCACGCTCGTTAGCATACGCAGGGCACACAAGTAGGATATGTTCCACAGTTTCTATCGAGGCACAATTGTCACAATGCGGACTGTTCGTTTGTCCAAAACGGTATCGCAAGCGGTTTGTATATGCAGAATTCAGACGAAGTCGGTGATAAAGTGTTTCCAGTTGTCGAGGAATTCTGGGTGAGAGTCTTGATCTAAGATGTGGGTCGATTGAGGGAAGAAATTGGTACTGATGTGTCGGCAAACTCCAAAGCCGATACGTTTCTTCGTAAGCAAAACTTTTAGCCATTTGGGACGCATCCGATTTCGTGAAAAAAGTTCGAATGTATCTCCGATGTTGATGGCCTTTACGGGCCGCTTCATCTGCTTTTTCATTAGCCAGAATGCCACAGTGAGCAGGTACCCACTGAAATGTTATGCAGTGGCCTGCGGCAATAGCTAAATGATGTATATACCCGATGTCGAGGGAAACTGGCTGGTGATTCGTTTTCTTCAGCAGGTTGGCCAGGATCTGCAGAGATGCTTTTGAATCGGTGAAGATAACCCAACGGCCGGCGGTTCGGCGCAGGATGTAAGAAACAGCTTCCTTAATGCCGTGAAGCTCAGCTGTCGTAGAGGATGTCCTCCGCTGCAGCCGGCAAGAAAGGGCATGGTCTGTTGAGGGCACATAAAGGCCACAAGAAGAGGTTTCTTTAGTAGTTGAACCATCGGTGAAGATATGGATGTGCTGCGTATATTCCTCCGTTAAGTAGGCGAGAGTAGTTTGCAGAAGCGCTGCCTGTGGCATGCGGCTCTTTGCATTCACACCTGGAACAGACTTCTTCACCTTTAGAGGAGAGAGTGTCCATGGAGGAAAGGCCAGAGGTAGTAGCTTCAGTGGCTTATTAATAGTAGGAAGGGGCAGGAGCTGTACTGCCTGGCCAAAGCTAGAGTTGCTGTGAGTTAGGTGGACGCGGTGTAGGAAGTGCTTCTTCCCTTGCAGCACATGGCGGAGATGGGTACGCATAGTTTCCTGGGCGGCAATCACCTCTAGTGGGAGACATCCTGCCTCCGCTACTGTTCCTGACGCAGAGGAACCTTTTGGGAGGCCAAGACATATTCGCAGGCAGTTGTTCCGTGCGGCATTGAGAGTCTTATTGCTTGATGTAGATAATCTTTGAAGCACTGGTAGACAGTAGCGCAAGGTTTCTTCAACGTAGGCTTTTTCAAGCAGAAGCATTGATCGGCAGTTGCTACCCCACCTTGTTCCCGCCATGAACCTGAACACTTGCGATGCTGCAGTAATCCTCTGGCGGAGTTTTTTGATCTGAGGTGACCATGACAGATTGTAGTCGATTACAACACCTACGAATCGCTGAGATCGTACATATGGCAGCGATCGTCCGCCTAGGAGCATCGGATATCGGGTCATCGTTTTTCTTGTAAACGCCATTGCAACACTCTTTTCTGGCGATAGACGAACACCTCTGGAAGCCAGGTACATCGAAACGTGCAATAGCGCTCTCTGAAGACGTTGCTGGGTAATATAGCGCGGACGTGATGCGGTCCAGATGCAGATATCATCAGCATAAATTGTTATGCGGACCCCTCGCGGAAGGTTTCTTGTTATGTGAATAAGGACAATATTGAACAAAAGAGGGCTGAGCACCGCTCCCTGTGGTACGCCCCTCTCCACTGCGTGAAAGCGTGTTGGACCGTCTGGAGGGGTCATAAAAATTTGTCGTTCTTTTAAATAATGCCCAATCCACTTGTATAGCCTTCCTCCAAGGCCAAGACTGCCAAAGGCTGCGAGAATTGCATGGTGAAAGACAGAGTCAAAGGCGGCCTTGATATCTTGGAAAACGGCTGTCGGCATGTACCCAGCATGAAGGTACTCCTCAAGTGATGAGACGAGGGCGATGATATTGTCAGTCGCCGACCTGTTTTGACGGAACCCGTTCATTTCTTGGGGGAACTCATTTCGGCTTTCTAGGAACCAAATTATGCGCTTGGAGATCATGCGCTCCATGAGCTTACCTACGCAGCTCAGTAGGGCAATGGGCCGGAATGATGCGTAGCTTGTTGGCTGCTTACAGGGCTTCAAAACGGGCACAATTTTTGCCAGCTTCCATTCCGTGGGGACCTCACCAGCCATCCAGGAAGAATTGTAATACTCCAGGAGTCGAAGACGGGAGGTGTGGGGTAGCTTAGCAATGGCGTCATAGGTCACCTCATCATGACCCGGAGACGTGTGTCTGTTTGTCTCCGCGATAGCTGTGGATAGTTCTTCCATTGTGAAAGGCATGTCTAACGCTGGCACTGCCGCCTTTGGGATGCCTGTTTGACCATCTGCGGAGAGTGTCGAATGCCCTGACCCTGTCGACAGTAGCCTGCAGTATTCTTCTGAGACTTCTTTTATAGATTTTTGTTCGTGAAGGGAGAGTGCAGCGAAGGGGTGGAGTTGTTGAAGTGGCGTGCGCATACCTCTAACTATCCGCCAAATGTTCGTTACTGGTTGGCGCACATCCAGCGTAGAACAAAAGTCACGCCACTTTTGCCGACTCAGTTTATCCATGTAGCGTCGAATGTGACGTTGTGCCCGTCGGCATGCACGTAGGTCATCGAGGCTTTTTGTGCGCAGAGCTTTCCTTTCAGCTCGCCTGCGTATAGCGCAAAGCCTTTGGAATGTGTCATCATTTGAAGGTAGGTTATCATTTTTAGCTGTAGTTTGTGTACTCGCTCTCAGGCAATACGCCATTGTCGATGCTAATTCCTCATTTCGAGTTACCGCAGTAACTCCTTTGCTTACAGCGTCCTTGTATGCGTCCCAGTCTGTAGATTTTATAAGGAATTTCTTTGGGTTCCTCAGCGCATGGAAAGCCGATATGAGGATTGGGTAATGGTCGCTTCCGCGTGTCTCCAAATCAGTGCACCAGCCAAAGTTGTGGGCGAATGAACTTGTGACAAATGTACGTCGATGCTGCTGGTAGTCGTCGGGCCTCGGAGGTAGGTGATGCTGCCGTCATTTAATGGCTGAACTGAATGCTTGGAGAGAAGTTTTGCAAGCTTGGCACCTCGGGCACATGTATGTGAGCTGCCCCAAATTTCATTATGAGCATTGAAGTCTCCGCAAATAATATGCGGAGAGGGCGTCTTTGATATCAAATTTTCAAGTCTCAAAGCATCAAATGGCATGCCTGGCTCAAGATATACTCCAATCAGAGTGTACTGTTGTCCGGCAATAACTGTGACAGCGCACACGTATTCATTGTCGCTGTGAGGCGGGACATCAACCGGCGAGGCCGGGATATCCTTGCGAAAGCCTATAAGCAATCTGCTGACGTTATCTGGTCGTTCTGAATGATGGAAATAGTATCCTTGGATTCGGAAAGTTTCCTCGACGCGTGATTCACAGATGACTATGAAGGGGAAGCGGTACGCTCGCACGAGCTGTCGGAAATCTGAGAGTTTAGAGCGTAGCCCGCGAGCGTTCCACTGGAAAATGGTGCATGTACGAAAGATGTTGTTGATTGTCAGCTGCGGTGACGTTCTCGCTGTGGAAGCCATGATTACTGAAGTGTGGTATTGCGCCCCTGCGGAGCGTAGGAGACCGACACCAACGCCTCCATTGCAAGGACAGCTTCTACTTCTGGTAGTCCTCCTGACGAGGGGTTTGCACGGATAAGAGCTTTGATGGCTGCAAACAGCATCGGAATCAGTAGGCATGTGACATCTTGTTCAGAGCTTCCGGTTTGCTGCCTGCCGCTGATCTTCTTGTCATGTTGTGGCGCCTTAGGCTCAGAGCGAGCGCCGCTGTTTGTCGGGTCTTGTGCAGTGCGTTGCAGCAGCTTTGATAAAGGAGAAGAACCAACAGACTTCCCACGCTTCTTTTTTACCGCATCTGCGTAGGTCTTGTCAGCTGCTCTGCCACGCTGTGTTGACTGCTTCTCGGAAAGAGCTGCCGTAGGCGTGAAAACCACGTCGGGGTTAGGTGGTGGTTCATGGCGCTTAGGGGGTTTCCCTTGTGTTTGCTCTGCCGTGCGAGCAACTGTGGCTGCTTTCTTTTTATAACACCCTCCATAGGAAGCAGGGTGTGGGCCACCGCAGTTAGCGCATTTAGGTTGCGCTCTCGAAGTGCATTCTTTGTGCGAGTGGGGGCCAGCACAGACTTTGCAGCGCACGGGGCCGTTACAGTGTCTTGATATGTGGCCATGCCTCTGACATTTATAGCATTGAGTTGCTGCTCCGAGGTATTCAGTTACAGGGTAACTACAGAACCCAAGCGTTACTCGTTTTGGTAGCGGCGCATCTTTTGCGAATTCCAATATAACTGCGCGACGGCGTACCTCTTTGATCTTTCCACCATCCTCAGGAGTGTAGGCTGTTAGCCTCCTCGCTGACAGGACACCTTGGTCGCGTAGATATTCGTGCAGGTCTTCGTCTGTGTAGGTGACAGGTACATCTTGTATTTTGCCATAGCTTGCCATGTAAGAGTGTGGGACTTGGGCCTCTACAGCCACTCCAGCCCTCTTAGTTACCGTGAGCAGACGGTTGGCGGTGGGCAGCGTCGATACTGTAACCATCAGGCTCTCATTCTTGTGAATGCGATGGCTGAGGACTTTTTCTTGAGCCGATGCTACAACTGCCGAAGCCACAATGTTGGGGTTGGCTTTCCATAGGCTTCCTCCTTCCTCGGTGGGCCTGAAGACGATAGGAACACCGGTAGCTCTCTTTTTCTTGTACGATACAACTGTGAATGATGCTTGATCCATGTCCTCTGGATGGTCGGTCAGAGGCTCGTTGCTGGCTTGGTCGTCGCGCAGTCTCTTGTTTGCCGGGCCCTGGTCTGTAGCCGCAACTACAGGGGCCGCTGGACCCGCCGCTGCCGTTGCTGCCATCAGTGCAGCATGGAGTTCAGCTGGTGGTGATGTTCCGTGTCGGCGTTGATACGGCGCACAGCGCCGAGGAGGTCGCTTGACGTGCTTTTGCCGGCGGCCAGGGACCCCCAGGTCGTCGCACGTCGAGGACACACTCCAAAAAAAAACTGGAAAACCTTTGAAGTGAGAAAATAAAGCCGAAAATTACGGACCGGTGTGAGACAGCCGGCCCACTAATCATCCTTTTTGAAGTGAATGGCTGCGTAACCTCATCTCTCGCAGCAGCCCCCGAGAAACTACGCTGACGTTCCGCAGCTTATTCGTGGCGATCGGCCGGTTAAGGCTACAACTGCATCAAGGCGTAAGCCTTACTTGCTCTTTTGCAAGAAAACCCACCTCTGTGTGTACACACTCGATGCAACCCATAAAAGATAGCGTTCTAATGCAACCCTGCAGGTGGCCGTTAAACTAATGATTGGTCGCGGGATGTAGCTCATGACAACCTGGGTGGCAGAAATTCTACCGGTGGCAGCACCGGCCATCCCAGAGCAGTGGCGCACCGCTTGTACACCGCACCACTGCGCCACGAACCGTATTTCATTTTGTAGCCTTTTTTACCGTATTAAAGCTCAGTTTTCAGTGCATTCAGCGTCTCTCTCTCGTCGGAATCCCGGAATTATCGATACAGGCCGTCTTCAATTTGTCATCAGTGTACCTTTTTAAAACATCCGTAAAATACGGCAGCGTTTGTTTACTAAGTGAAAATAGCGAAATGAAACTTCGACTTCCAAACTGACCGCGTCATTAAGTAGTGGTTTCTAAAATTTGATAATCGAAATGTGGTCTTTCGTTTCTCAGCTTCATACATATCGTGCACTTTAGATAGAAACACAGTCCGGAGCTTTCAGGTTTAAGGCTGCTTGCATTTCGGATGCATACTTTACTGCCGCGATCCACAAGTCGTTGACGTCACAATTCCTGAAATTCTTTGCATTGGGTGCTAAAAATATCTCACCATTGAGATAACGAATTCATTCATTACTGCAATAGCTTTCGTAAATTCTAAGCTTTCCTCATCCGCATCTATTGGATTAGAGCGTAATTAGTAACTATTACGCACTCAGCAGGCAATGAGCACGTACTATGGCGTGTATTAGTGCGAAAGCACTAATCTGCAGGTTCAGAGCCTAGCAAAATTGTCTATTGTCGATGTATGTCCGCATAGAAAAAAGAGGAACGAAAAATAAATCTTTTCAATATCCACGACTGGGGGTCGAAACCGCGGTGGCGTGAACAGATCACTTCAAAGGCCGCTTCGGGAGACCACTAGGCTATCCCCACAGCGGAACACATTTATTTTTTCTTCAACATGGTGTTTAGTACACGCGTTTCAATGCAGGTAAGAGCTATATACATTATTTACAGAGTAATCAGCCAGTAACCAAGCAAGCTGGATGGAAACACCAGACAACTAAAACGCACATCTTAACACAACTTAACTAAAATGGTGGCAAGGAAAGAGAAGACGTCAGTAACGGGTACCAGTCCGGCTGATAGTCACCATCTGGCCGAAATGTGAGCTGGAGGAGACGACAGCCTCAGCATGCGGTTCCAAGATGCGCGTTTTCCACGGGCTGTGCAATCCGAGCAGGAATTCATGGCAGAGGGTTCGTGGTCATGTTGGGCGGCCATTAGGGAACGCACACTGTGAGAATTCAAAACAATGTCTTTCTTCGCTGTCCTTTGTAGAATGTCCCAAAATAATATCGCAAATTTACAGCGAACAAAGCTGTGATCGATGGTTTCAAGTGCATCACATAAGCGACAATTAAAGGAGGAAACAATTTATTTTTTCTGAAGCCAAAATTTAGGACGTAGACCTTCGGCGTGAAGTTTAAAGAAACACGTTTTAGTACAAAGCTAAATCGGCATTTTACGTACTCATCTCAGTACATCATGAAGAATACAATAATAGTACAGAGTATGATACAATAGAGGCAGGAAAATTATAGATAGCGATCCTTTGTATGAACTTTTACGAGAAGAAGAGAATAAGTATTCATAAGAAAAGCGAACTGCCAGAAAGCACACTAAGTCATCAACTTCCTCATAAAACCAAACAATTTGGGCCGCTGGACAAAATTAGAAGAGACCACTAAGTTAAAAGACGGTTCAGAAAGATACTTTGCAGGGACGCTCTGATAATTAGATGGGAGCTGTCACAGAAAAAGAAGAAATGTGCAGCTAACTGTATGTACCATTCAGCCTGAGGACATCATCAGCATCTCATACAGATCTGTCGAACCTAGTCTGCCTGCAGAAACAGGCCTTAGTAAGTTATCAGGTCGCTGCGGCTCAAAACTGGAGGGTCATATGAGCGTCGCAAATGTTCGGTGAAATCTTTGGATGCAGTGTCTAGCACGACGGAGTACCTCCAAAACGTCCTAAGTTTTTGCTGCCAGAAATATGTTGCAGGCCTGCGCTCGACGGAAAACTGATGCGCAGAGCGGAACAAATGCCTGAGCATAGCTCTGAACGGCTCGGACACGCTCCCTCCACTAATGCCCACGAGACTTGAATGCATCAAGCGTAACTCCAAGGTATTTGGGGGGGAGGGGGGGACACGCGACCACTCAGTTCCAGCATAATGAGTCGGCATTGATCCCTATGGGCCGAACCACAGACCCGAAATTTTAGAGCCACACACCTCGGAACACTTCTCGGAGCACACCTCGTGTTAAACTGCACCACATCCTCAAGCTGTGCATTGCAGAGCACGGTCTTCGTCAACTTCCATCTGATCCGTCCAGTGGCACTGCCCACTCATCGTCGACTTCTATAGCGCTGATTCTAATACAGTAAACATTCTCTGTAGTTCCTTTTTTTAGAGTGTTCTGTGAAGAGGGCGGAGTGCTCAATGCGGCCAGGCCGACCAACTTTTTTTTCCCCCATGGTCCTCCTTCCCACCGCTTCGTCGTCGACACAAATCACGTTACACTTCCCCCATTCGCAGACTAAGCCACCCACGGTGAGTTAAGCAGTATCCCGAGGGCTGAATCATTTCAGCCGAGCATTATGCACCACCTGGGTCTTTCGTGAGCATCGGTCACTGTCAGTAAGGCTCGAGGCGACGTAGTTTAAATCGCTGATGCGCTCAAGCGCAAGGGCCAGTGTAGTGGAACAGGAGCTTGCGACAAACTGCGCTTTCCAAGCGGCGTCCACAGCCGCACTAAATCGCCAGGGGGTAGGAGATGGGCTGGCGGTGGATGTCGTAGCGGTGCTTAGAGCGCTCCTGCGTGTCCAGAGTGCGGAGGCGGTAGGTAGCTCGGCACAATGTGGCGATGATGGAAGGCTCGCCATGGAGAGAGAAAGGAAGGATGGTGTCGATACAGGCGTGGGTAACGTGAGCATACAGACGGAAGAATACGGTGTAAAGAGTTGTTGCATATTGCGCAGTGTTGTAAGCATGTGTAATGAAAGGGAGGATATCATCCCAGTTTATACAGCATTTTCTGAAGCCATCTTGCCGCGGGTGGGCGACTCACTGACGGCCCGGCGCCGGCGAAGGCGTCAGGCCTAGTACCGTTGCCACGATACGCGTGAGGATCGGCCCTAAAAGGTCTAAATGTAGTCCCACCTGGGTGCGAGTGGTATTCCCAGGTAGCTGTCAGATTCACAAAGACAGACGCCGCTGTATTGAAGGGAACCCGGTCGAAATTCCGCGGCTCCAGGCAAAAGTTCGCGGAAACGATACACTGCACGTCCTCTCGCTTCACGCGCTCACAGTGCCCCCCAGCAGACCTGGTTGAATGGGCCCTGGAGGTCGTCTCAGACAAGGCACTACCCAGTGGACCAGTTCAGGCTTATCAGAGAAGACGGCCTCTTTCCTGCTAAATAAAAGTTGCTACCTAACCACCCACCTACCCAGCCATCTACCTACCTGCCTACCTACCTACTTACCTACCTACCTACCTACCTACCTACCTGCCCGTCCGTCCGTCCGTCCGTCCGTCCGTCGGTCTGTCTGTCTGTCTGTCTGTCTGTCTGTGTCTCTCTGTCTGTCTGTCTGTTTGTCCGTCCGTCCGTCCGTCCGTCCGTCCGTCCGTCCGTGTGTCTGTCCGTCCGTCCGTCCGTCCGTCCGTCTGTCTGTCTGTCTGTATGTCTGTCTGTCTGTCTGTCTGTCTGTCTGTCTGTCTGTCTGTCTGTCTGTCTGTCTGTCTGTCTGTCTGTCTGTCTGTCTGTCTGTCTGTCTGTCTGTCTGTCTGTCTGTCTGTCTGTCTGTCTGTCTGTCTGTCTGTCTGTCTGTCTGTCTGTCTGTCTGTCTGTCTGTCTGTCTGTCTGTCTGTCTGTCTGTCTGTCTGTCTGTCTGTCTGTCTGTCTGTCTGTCTGTCTGTTACAGTTAAATGGCTCGAGAGGCGCTCTCTCGCCCTCCTTTCTTCGTTGTCTCTTATCGCAGGAACTCAGCGCCCAGGATTCAGGAGCAGGCCTTGATTTGCGAGCAGAGCTTCAAGGAGGGCTCATCTTCTCGGTCTAGACCTCACAAACATGATCCCTGGAGCAAAGCGCAGCCACGACCAACCGAACGAAAGCCGCCACGGCCAGCGCCGCGCCAGTGCAGTCCGCCGCCTCCATTACCGAGTAAAAAGTGCGTGCAACAAATCTCTACCCCATACCCACAGTTTACAAGCTGCTTATGCCGTAGTTGATTGTGGGCAGCTGTGCACGGTTCTCGGTTCTCGTGCTGGGTGCTGCTTCCCGATAGCTGGTCGGCTACGTACGCTTTTTTTTTGCAAATACAATGCGCAGTATTAAGGCGAAAGACTTTAATGGCTCATACTCCCGTCCGTCTGTATGGCACTAGATCCAGCCCCAGGCGTGACTCATCGACGATGATGGGTGTCCGCCGAGATATGTGAGAGAGCTACTGCGCGATTTCCTTGCCTCAAATACAATTTTCATCTTCTTCATTACCACCCCTTTTTCTTCTTTCACTCCTACTTCCTCCCTTCCTCTACAAACGGATGACGGGTGTCCATCGAGATATGCGAGACAGTTACTGCGTAATTTCCTTTCCTCAAATACAATTTTCATCTTCTTCATTACCAACCCTTTTTCTTCTTTCACTCCTACTTCCTCCCTTCCTCTACAAACGGATGACGGGTGTCCATCGAGATATGCGAGACAGTTACTGCGTAATTTCCTTTCCTCAAATACAATTTTCATTTTCTTCATTACGGCTCTTTCTCTTTCTTCTTTCACTCCCACTTCCTCCCTTCCTGTACGGTGCGGTTCGGGTGTCCACAAAAGCTCTGTGTTCAAAGAGCAAGGCATCACGCCGAACGGGTGGTTGAGTTACATGGTGGTGGTGGTGGTGGTGGTGAAAACTTTTAATTTCTGAAATAGAGTTTGGGAGCCACAGAGTGGCCACGCTACATGGTCGGCGTCCCTAGTCCGGGACACCGCATGACAATGCCCCGTCTCTAGCCCGTTTCACCAGAGCCCTTTGGGACTCAAGCGAGGAGCAGTTGAGAAGGGCAGTCTCCCATGCCTCTCTGGAAGGGGTAGGGGAAGGGGGGAGGTGGGGATTTTGAGTACATGCCCACACCATGTGGAAGATATCACAGGTCTCCCCACAGTGTGGGCATCGCCCATCCGTGTTAGGATCGTAATGCTTTAAGATTGCAGGACAGAGTAGAGTACCTGTCTGCAGGCGCCTTAAAGTTCGCTCCTCCGTCTTACTCAGCCCCTTTGCAGGGGCCGGGAAAAGGCGGTGGATGTCGCTATAATGCGTTATAATTTCCTTGAATCGCAGCAGCGGCTGGTTAGTCTCCGAGCCAGAAGAGCTGGGATGAGGAGCCCGGTGAGTAAGCGCTCGGGCAGCCGCGTCAGCGGCCTCATTACCTCGTAAGCCCTGGTGGCCAGGAGCCCAAATGATTCTTTTGGGTGTTGGATCAGTGGCAGTCCGTCTTAGAATGCAAGCAGCTAAGGGGGAGATCTCCCCTGCCAAGTAATGGACTCCCTGGCAGCGCTAAAACACGCTGTCGCGTTCCACTCATAAAGGCGAAGCTTAAGCGTTATTAATTAGCAGTTAATTAGTACTTAGTCATTAATCAGTGATTAGTCATTGATTAGTAATTTGTCATTACTTAGTAATTAGTCGTCAATTATGTGTGACGTCATGCAGTGGTGACGTGACCAGTGCCACAGAGGTAGTCAAAGTGGTACGGAAAACGATTTCGCCTCTACGCACTTTCGACGAAGTGGCCCGTGAATTTTTATTATGACTAATTTCCTGAAATACGTGCCATATGTAATAGTACAGAGCGGCTTCCACAGACGCGCATGGCACCAAAATGAAGCGAAGTGGGGGGGGGGGGGGGGGGGGCTGCACTTTACTGCTTAGCACCGGGGGACACTAGTAACGCCTCTGTGCAAGGCACTGCTGTAAGAACGCAACAACACTGCTCGCGAAACGAACACAAGAGCAGCAATTTGCGGTGCAACGTAAGGTAACCATACTTCCTCGTGACTGCTGCGGAATAAACCATAAGTTCGGGAATTCCACTCGAAACGCAACGCGTCATGACGACGCGTCACCCTATACATGGCTTGCACGTGACGTCACATCCGTCTGGGCCGACGCGTCGGATCCATGCTGGAGCACCGCGCGCGCCGCCGCCGCTGCTACCCTTGCGTTGGCTGATCGTGTTGTGTTCCTGTTTGTCGTTGCGTTTTTATGCGAATGTCACCGCTTCTTGTGAGAAATGCCGCCTGTATACAGTAAGCCTGCGTTCAACGAGTCATATTACGCGGGTCTGATCGGGTCGGCGCGTGCGCAATACGAAGAAAAGATAGAACTCTGCGACGATGTGGACCCGTACACGTTGCGACCCGGTGCGGATACGACGACGGACGTCAGCGCTTTCCCCGAGGTTTCGCACGGAGACATTGTGAACTATTTGGTGTTTTCTTCAAGTTTCGTCACTCTGCAAGAGATGAAAGCGTACAAATCACTTGAAGCCCACAACTACTTCACGAGCGGCTGGGTGAAAACTCTGTCGGCGAAGCGGCTGCAGGGAGAAAAGGTGCTGCTGCTGGGAGAGGTAAGATGAAGCCTTCGTTTTTGGTGTCGCGTTTTGTGCACAGCATTCAGAGGCATTTCCTGATTAGCCGATGGTGTGTACAAGAGACGCGCGACATTGTAGCGCCTTATAGAGAAATCAACTGAACCATTTTAAGATTAAAAGAATCGCGCAAGCACTGTTCATGTGTAACGCCTCAGGTCCCATGATCTTCAAAAACAAGAAAGACGAGAGTGATTTATGGCTGAACGAATGCACAGTATGTGTGCTTGCCATGCTTTTTGTTCGCGTACCTCTGTATTGTGTGCAGTGCCTCAGGTTCCATAATCTTCAAAAACAAGAAAGACAGACGTTGGAGCGAGTGCTTTATGGCTGAACAAATGCCCAGTTGTGTGCTTGTCATGCTTTTTGTTCGCATACCTCTGCATTGTGTGCAGTATGTGCATTTTGATCTCACCATTTTAATTTTCCCTCGATTTTCTTTGTAGGTGAACCACTCACAACGGCTCGGAGAGCATCCACTGAAGGTGTGGATTCTGTGCAAGGAAAATGGATCCGTGCTGACTGCACATTGTACCTGTATGGCCGGTGTGGGAGAAGCTTGTTCCCATGTCGGTGCCTGCTTGTTTGCTGTCGACACAGGTGTAAGGATGAGGAAATCATTTACTTGCACTCAGAAAGATAACATATGGCTCCCTACCTATGTGGAAAAAGTCCAGTTTAAAAGGTTGAGAGAGATAGATTTCACATCCGCCAAAGGGAAAAAACGACAGCTTGACGACAGGATTGAGAGCACCCCCACTAGCAAAGTAGCAAGACAGAGACTGGATGTGCCACCAGCCTCACCAGCAGAGGTGGAACGCTTGTGCAGCGTCTTCAAAAAAAGTGGTGTTGTGCCTGCAATTTTTTCTGTGCTGCCCAGCCATTCTGCTGCCTTCAAAAAACCAGTGCCCACACAGCCAGCACACCTTCAGAATTCGTACATGAAAGACGCTTTATCCGAAGGACTTGACGCGCTTGTTAACAAGGCTAACGAATTTCTGAGCAAGTTTGATATCACTGATGAAACAGTGAAACTCATCGAAAGTAAGACAAAAAACCAGAGCACTTCCCCAGACTGGTATCTATACCGAGCCGGTAGAGTAACTGCGTCAGTTATGAAAAATGTGTGCCGAACAGCTCTAGGTAATCCTAGTATATCCTTAGTGAAATCAATATGCTATCCTGAAAAAAAATCACTGAAGATTCCAGCCATTGTATGGGGTTTAGAGCATGAACAGGATGCTCTGAAGGCTTATGAAGATTACTACAAGCAGAAGCACGACAACTCCAACTGTTCCAAGTCTGGTCTCCATCTCAGTGCCTCCTATCCATTCGCTGGAGCGACACCAGACGCACTGATCTCGTGCTGTGGTAGAGGCGTAGCCGAGGTTAAGTGCCCTTACTTACTGCGGAATGCCACCTCATTCACTGAAGCCAGGTCCTGTTTGACCAGCATCAATGGTACTCTGAAGCTTTCAAAGCAACATGAGTACTACTACCAAGTTCAAGCCCAGATGGCTATATGCAAGGTAGAATACTGCGACTTCATTGTGTGGGCTCCAAACCTTTTCCATGTACAAAAGATTAGGAGAGACGATGAGTTCTGCAGTCAAATTTTTGCAACTGCGAAGGAATTTTTCATCAAAGTTATTCTTCCTGAACTGTTCACAAAGTTTTACACACGGCAACAGACAGTCCCAGAGAATTCATTGCCATCCGCAGATGTTTACTGTTTCTGCCAAGGACCGGAGACAGGACGCATGATTGCATGCGACAACCTGACATGTAAATTTAAATGGTTTCATTTTTCGTGTGTAGGAATCACACGGGCGCCGAAGTCTAAGAAGTGGCATTGTCCACAATGCAAGCAAAATAAAGAGAATTAGTTCGCTTGGCATTAGTGTTTCATTCTGCGGAACTATTCACTTTAGTAAGTAAATAAAGAAGTGCACAAACTCTGCAATAAATAAATTTTATTTTCAGAACCATTCTATCTGTAGAACAAATAGTAAGGCAGTTGTGATATTGCAGCACTACATAGTAGCCAGATTTTTTATATTTAGCATCAAGAGACATTAGTGAAGCTCTGATGTAGGTGAAGGCACTTCACTGTCAGCTTCCTTCAGCTCTGCTACAATTGACGGACACAAGTTAGACAAAGCACAGCAGACACTGACTATTTTATCTAGTGGCGGTGCATCATCACCCTCTCGACGGGCAACATACTCTATGGGAAGAGTGCCTTTGAGGATGGTGAACTTGTTTCTGATTAGACCAATAACACGTTCAACATGTATTCTCACGTTAGCAAGCTTTCTGGTGCTCAAAACTTCTTCTGCGGACAGCTGTTTTTTTCCTTTCGTGTACGCAGGTACATGCAACCGTGCACAATAGAAGCCAACACTCTCAGAGATGTTGAATCCCCGGTCGGCAAGCACAACATCATCAGGGCGCAGGTTATCTGAAATGCCGCTATGCTCTGTGATGTGGTTATCGCTGCAGCGCCCACCCCAACCCTCAGATATAAAGGTGACGACACCTTGAGGAGCAATGCCAATCAGGAACTTCGCTGTGTTACTGTGCTTATATTGTGACCATGTCTCGCTTCGTGCTGAATACGATGATGGCCGCTCTATTTTTATTTCAAAGCAGTCTATTACGACTGCCACATTAGCACCAAATGAATAAAAAAAAAAGCCTGTGGCATTGTCTCCTGCAATGAGACTCGCTCTGGCCATGATACAAAAGACTTGAGCCTACAGTCTGCAACATGCAGCCACTTATCAAAAATTCGACACACTGTGGCCTCTGAAATTCCAAATCTGAAGCCAAGATCAGTGTTTTGAAAATTCAGTTTCAGCTTCATTAAAAAAAGAATAAACTCCTGGAACTTGGTTAAGCTGTTTTTGACACCGTGTGGGACATAGCACTGCAAGATTTCAAATATCCCATACAGAATGTCAAAGTTTGCCATCCCAGTGTAGTAGACGACCCTTGCATTGCTCTTGCTGAATGCGGCTTCCGTCCATTGTAGTTTGTCCATCTCAGTACGCAGTGCATACAAGTTGTCATTAAGTGTAGTGCACTGTTCTTCTAAGACTGCAATGTCTCTCATTGTCAAATCTGCCTGTACAGCAACTCCTGAAATTAACAAAGCAAACATGAGTGATGAAATCAGTGGCTCACCAGCATGCAGACATATCATAACAGTAATGTAAACAAACAGAACAAAGATCTAGAATGAACGAAATCTACCTTCCAGACTTAAAACAAAGTCAAAGGAGACCCTGACCTGATTCATTTTCGACAGCGTTGACTTCAGATTCAGCTCGCGGTAGTGACAGGTTGTTCTCAGCATATGTGCTGTCGTCGTCATCGCCGTCGCAGCGGTTGCCGGATGGCGTGGTGGCGACTCCGGATGCTCCTGCAGTTGCTGTGGTCTCCTTGTCAACCTCGGCTGTTTGCTTGAACCGGCGCTTTGCAGACCGTTCGTAACGCGCAGTGCTCTCGTGATTCGAGCTGTATCCCAGCAAAAGAGTTGGGGCCCAATCCGGGTTGGTTTCGTCCCAGAGCTTGGAGGGTCTCCCTACAAATGCAAGCAAACGTTATTCTAGTGCAGTGTCAAGTGCGCCTTATGTAATAATAGCGAAGGCTTACCTGTAACAAAGTGGGCGCCGCACACTCGGATGTTTGGGAGATCGACCCTTAGATCGGAGCGCTTGATATGCGCAAGCCACAGGCTGCGCCGCTTCACGCTGAGTGTTCTCGTTCGCTCGCATTGGCCCTCGACGACCTTCGGAAGGCGAAAAAGGTTCGTGTTGGCCGACTCCTTCCTCGAACTGCTTTTACTGCGGTTGCTGCAGCCAACAACAGCGCAGATAGCCATTTCAAAACAGTGTGCTCACACGACTGCAATGGCGATGGTGCTCCGCTGGTCCGCGGTGCGGTGCTCCACGATGCCGGCAAACAAAATCGCGTTTGCGGAAGTGACGTCAGTGCAAGCCATCTATTAGCCATCGCGGGTTGGCTTCGCCACATGGCAAGCCCCAGGATGAGCCCAAATACTGTGGCGAACCGAATGCACCAAAAGAAAAAAAGTTTTCGGAGTTTTCGGAAAAGCAGGACTCGATAGCGTTATCGGACCACCTCCACTGATCAGCCGCCGCTATCCGCAGCTGCGCGGGGTGTGCTCTGCGCCTTCTCTGCAGACGAACTGTGGTCGCAGTGCAGTGTTTGAAGTACGCGTGTGAGGTCATGCAGTTGTGACGTCAGGATTCTGCTGAGTAGGCCTTTTTCGGTCAGTCTCACGGCTACGCTGACCTCGGTTTTTTCTGCGACAGGGGGCTTTACCGCTAGTGCGTTAAAACTACTAATTCCGAACGCACGGGCCTGCGTTTTACGCAGTGCAATAGGGCGGGTCGGCTTTGAGCCCGATGCATCTTTCGCATGATTTTTTCTCGTCCTCTCCGGCCCAAGATGCGCTGTTTCCAGATTACAACTCACAAAAAATGCGATCAAAGCGAACGCCACGAAACAGCCCCAGAGGAGCTCAGGCGCCAGAACCCAGCCAGCTCAGGCGCCAGAACCAGGCCCGCCTTCAGCAGGCCGCTTCCATAGTCGATGCGTATGCTATTGACTGTGGGCTTCAAATGTGCTCCAGCGAAATCAGAGCTTCTGCATGTCAGAGCGAACGCAAAGGATAGGACAGCAATTCACATCTCTCTGTCAGGAGGTCCTATTAGAGAGGTGCAGGAGCTCCGTATTCTGGGCCTTTTCATTCACCAGACTCAGACCGGACTCCACCATTGTGAAACTCAAGAGACTAGGCGAACAGGTGGGGTGCATGATCTGCCGTGTTTCCAACAAGCGGGGCGGTCTGCGGGGCAGGGACGCGCTTCGGCTCGTCTATGCCTTCGTGACTAGCCGGATCCTCTACGCCGTGCCATATCTCCGCACTACTAAGCAAGACGAGGCGCGAATAGACGCCATCATATGCAAGGCAACTAAGCGAGCCCTGGATCTCCCGGTGGCTACCTCTAATGCCAAACTCAAGGCATTGGGGGTGCTAAACTCCTACCAGGAGCTGCGGGAGGCCCACCTCGTGAACTAATACACGCGGCTCATGCAGACGGCCCCTTGGCGCCGCCTGCTAAACCGCTTACACATCCAACACGACTGCACTCCAGAGGAGGCGGACCGTATCCCAGTACTGTGGCACCATATGCTCTGGGTCTCCCCGCTCCCCCGTAACATGAGCACCGTCATGCACGAAAACAGACGACGAGCGCGGGCTCGGGCTCTTGAGAGACAACACGGCTCCCGACCCTGTGTATATTATGTAAACGTAGCAGGGCCATCGCCCGCGGGATTTTACACGGCCGCTGTCGTTCACCAGGAAATGCACGTTGATGGACTCTCTTTTCGAGCCCCGAATTCAATGCGAGCCGAGGAAGTAGCGATAGCGCTTGCTGCCGCCCACGCCAATTCGAGAATCATCATTACGGACTCCCGAAAAGCATGTGATCATTACTTGGCAGGGGAGATCTCACCCTTAGCTGCATGCATTCTAAGACGGACTGCCACTGATCCAACACCGAAAATAATCATTTGGGCTCCTGGCCATCAGGGCTTACGAGGTAATGAGGCCGCTGACGCGGCTGCCCGAGCGCTTATTCACCGGGCTCCTCATCCCAGCTCTTCTGGCTCGGAGACTAACCAGCCGCTGCTGCGATTCAGGGAAATAATAACGCATTATAGCGACAACCACCGCCTTTTCCCGGGCCCTGCAAAGGGGCTTAGTAAGACGGAGTAGCGAACTTTAAGGCGCCTGCAGACAGGTACTCTACTCTGTCCTGCAATCATAAAACATTACGATCCTAACACGTAGGGGCGATGCCCGCACTGTGGGGAGACCTGTGATATCTTCCACATGGTGTGGGCATGTACTCAAAATCCCCACCTCCCCCCATTCCCCACCCTTTCCAGAGAGGCATGGGAGACTGCCTGCCCTCCTCAACTGCTCTTCGCTTGAGTCCCAAAGGGCTCTGGTGAAACGGGTGAGAGACGGGGCATTGTCATGCGGTGTCCCGGACTAGGGACGCCGACCATGTAGCGGTGCCACTCTGTAGCTCCCAAACTCTATTTCAGCAATTAAAAGTTTTCACCACCACCACCCCAGCGGCGTACACGGAACGCTGTTGAGCGCATACTTCGCTAACATCCACAGGCCGGGCAGATTTCATTGTCGACAGCATGACACAATGGCGTTCTCAGTCTGCACTTTGTTCACAGCCAGCTGTCGACTGCATGATGCTATGACGTTCTGCATCTACACTCTGTTCACAGCCAGTTGTCGACTGCATGGCGCAATGGCGTTCTGCGTGTGCACTCTGTTCACAGCCAGTTCTCGACTGCACGGCCCAATGGCCTTCATCGTGTGCAACCTGGTCACAGACAGTTGTCGACTGCGTGGCGCAATGGCGTTTGCGTGTGCACCCTGTTCGCAGCCAGTTGTCGACTGCATGGCGCAATGGCGTTCTGCCTGTGCACTCCGTTTACAGCCAGTTGTCGACTGCATGGCTCAATCGCGTTCTATGTGCGCACCCTATTCACAGCTAGTTATCAATTGCATGGCGAAATGGCGTTTTGCGTGTACACCATGTTCACAGCCACTTGTCAACAGCGTGGCGCAATGGCGTTCTTCGTGTACAGCCTGTCCAGAGCCAGTTGACTGCATGGCACAATGGCGTTCTGCATGTACGCTCTGTTTCACTTCACTTCACTTTAATACCTTAAAGACCCTCGTTAGAGGGTATTACATAAGGAGTGGGACACACAGATATGAAAAACATATAACATATAGTAACATATAAGTTGTAAGTTATACAACTATAAGATTTTCACTCATCAAGTACACGCGCGATTCCTTCGAGGAACAAAGACTGGCATGTGATAGCAGCAAGTTCTCGGGGAAGGACGGTCCAGTCGTTCGCAGTCCGGGCGAAGAATGATGAAGAAAATGCAGTGGTGCGGGCGCGAGGTCGTGGCACTTGTTGCTGATGGCCGGTGCGGAGGGAGATGCGTGGTGGTGGTGCGGAGATGTAGGGTTCCTGTCGTAGCTCAGAGTAAATATTTGTGAAACAAACATAAGCTAGCAATGTAGCGGCGATGAGCAAGGGTAGGTAGACTGGACTGTGATTTGAGGGATGATATGCTGATATCAAAGGAATACGATGAATGAATGAATCTAGTTGCTCGGTTTTGGACTGCTTAAATTGAATTACAGAGATATGCTTGTTTCGGAGACCTGATGGGAGATCCGTATTCTAATTTTGATCTGACTAATGATCTGTATGCGAGGAGCTCGACATGCTGGGGTGCAGAGCGTAGATGCCGTTTTAAGAATCCTAGTGTTCTGTTAGCGGATGATATGATGTTTGAAATATGCGCATTCCATCTAAGATCATGACAAAGATGAACACCAAGGTATTTGTATGATTGGACAAGATGGAGAGGAACGTTAGATAGGCTGTATTGGAAGAGGACAGGGTAACGGCGACGATTGAACGACATATATTCGCATTTACTTGTGTTAAGGGTCATTAGCCATTCACTGCACCAGTCTTGCATATGCGTTAATTTATTTTGAAGGGATTGTTGGTCGAAGGCGTTAGTGACTGTTCTGTAAATAACACAATCATCAGTAAACATCCGAATACGGCAATCTAATTTCTCAGGTAGGTCGTTAATATAAATTAGAAACAAGAGTGGCCCAAGGACGGATCCTTGGGGCACGCCTGAGGAGACTGGCAGGAGGTTATACATTTGGTTATTGACAGCGACTGATTGGAAGCGGGGACTTACGAATTCTTTTATCCATGCTAGTATGTCGGGATGCAAGTTTAGGCGAGAGAGTTTCAGAAATAAGTGGTTATAAGGTACCTTGTCAAATGCCTTAGCGAAGTCGAGAAAAATTGCGTCAGTTAGGAGGTTAGCATCACGGTTGGCATGCAAGTCCTGAACGAAAACTGCTAGTTGACTTTCACTTGCGAAATCCGTGCTGCGATGAGTGAAAAAATCATTTGAATCCAGAAAGTGCATCGTTAAAGAGTAAATGACGTGTTTCATGAGTTTACATGGTATGCTGGTGAGTGATATGGGTAGTATTTAAGTGGTGAATTTTTGTTACCCTACTTGTGGACCGGAACGACCTTCTTCACTTTCCAGTCATGGGGTATGACACCTGTAGAAAGAGACTGTGAGAATAGCAGGCATAAAAATTTGGCAGAAGTATGGTTAACGTTTTTTACGTTCTGCATGTACACTCTGTTCAGAGTCAGTTGTCGACTGCATGATACAACGGCGTTCTACGTGTGCACTCTGTTCATGGCGCAATGGCGTTCTGCGTGTGCACCCTGTTCACAGCCGGTTGTCAACGGCATGGCGCAATGGCGTTCTGCGTGTGCACCCCGTTCACAGCCAGTTGTCAACTGCATGGCGCAAAGGCGTTCTGCGTGTGCACTCTATTCATGGCGCAATGGCGTTCTGCATATACACTCTGTTCAAGGCGAAATGTCGTTCAGCATGTGCCCTCTGTTCAGAGCCACTTGTCCACTGCATAATGAAATGGCATTTTGCGTGTGCACCCTTTTCCCAGCCAGTTGTCAACTGCGTGGCGCAATCGCCTTCTGCGTGTGCACTGTGTTCATGCCTCAATGGCGTTCTGCGTGTGCACTTTGTTCACAGCCAGTTGTCAAGTGCATGATGCAAGGGCGTTCTGCGTGTGCATCCTGTTCACAGCCAGTTATCAACTGCATGGCACAATGGCGTTCTGCATGTGCACTTTCTTCACAGCCAGTTGTCAGCTGCATGATGCAATGGCATTCTGCATGTGCACCGTGTTCACGGCCAGTTGTCGACTGCATGGCGCAATGGCGTTCTGCGTGTGCACTCTGTTCACAGCTAGCTGTCGACTGCATGGCACAATGACCTTCATCGTGTGCAACCTGATCACAGACAGTTGTCGACTTCATGGCGCAATGGCGTTCTGCGTGTGCACCCCGTTCACAGCCAGTTGTCAACTGCATGGCGCAAAGGCGTTCTGCGTGTGCACTCTATTCATGGCGCAATGGCGTTCTGCATATACACTCTGTTCAAGGCGCAATGTCGTTCTGCATGTGCCCTCTGTTCAGAGCCACTTGTCCACTGCATAATGCAATGGCATTTTGCGTGTGCACCCTTTTCCCAGCCAGTTGTCAACTGCGTGGCGCAATCGCCTTCTGCGTGTGCACTGTGTTCATGCCTCAATGGCGTTCTGCGTGTGCACTCTGTTCACAGCCAGTTGTCAAGTGCATGATGCAAGGGCGTTCTGCGTGTGCATCCTGTTCACAGCCAGTTATTAACTGCATGGCACAATGGCGTTCTGCATGTGCACTTTCTTCACAGCCAGTTGTCAGCTGCATGATGCAATGGCATTCTGCATGTGCACCGTGTTCACGGCCAGTTGTCGACTGCATGGCGCAATGGCGTTCTGCGTGTGCACTCTGTTCACAGCCAGCTGTCGACTGCACGGCACAATGGCCTTCATTGTGTGCAACCTCATCACAGACAGTTGTCGACTGCATGGCGCAATGGCGTTCTGCCTGTGCACTCCGTTTACAGGCAGTTGTCGACTGCATGGCTCAATCGCTTTCTGCGTGTGCACCCCGGTGACACCCAGTTCTTCACTGCATGGCGCAAGGCCGTTCTGCGTGTGCACCCTGTTCACAGCCAGTTGTCAACAGCATGGCGCAATGGCGTTCTGCGTGTGCACTCTGTTCATGGCGCAATGGCGTTCTGCATGTGCACTCTCTTCACAGCCAGTTGTCAGCTGCATGGTGCAATAGCGCTCTGAATGTGCACCCTGTTCACAGCCAGTTGTCAACTGAATGGCTCAATCGCTTTCTCCGTGTGCACCCCGGTGACACCCAGTTCTGGACTGCATGACGCAGTGGCGTTCTGCGTGTGCACCCTGTTCACAGCCAGTTGTCAACAGCATGGCGCAATGGCGTTCTGCGTGTGCACCCTCTTCATAGCCAGTTGTCAGCTGCATGATGCAATTGCATTCTGCATGTGCACCGTGTTCACGGCCAGTTGTCGACTGCATGGCGCAATGGCGTTCTTCGTGTGCACTCTGTTCAGAGCCAGCTGTCGACTGCATGGCACAATGACCTTCATCGTGTGCAACCTGATCACATATAGTTGTCGACTTCATGGCGGAATGGCGTTTTGCGTGTGCACCCTGTTCACAGCCAGCTGTCGACTGCACGGAACAATGGCTTTCATCGTGTGCAACCTGATCACAGACAGTTGTCGACTGCATGGCGCAATGGCGTTCTGCCTGTGCACTCCGTTTACAGCCATTTGTCGACCGCATGGCTCAATCGCTTTTTGCGTGTGCACCCCGGTGACAACCAGTTCTCGACTGCATGACGCAATGGCGTTCTGCGTGTGCACCCTGTTCACAGCCAGTTGTCAACAGCATGGCGCAATGGCGTTCTGCGTTTGCACTCTGTTCGCAGCCAGTTGTCAGCTGCATGGTGCAATGGCGTTCTGAATGTGCACCCTGTTCACAGCCAGTTGTCAACTTCATGGCGCAATGGAGTTCTGCGTGTGCACCCTGTTCACAGCCATTTGTCAACAGCATGGCGCAATGGCATTCTGCGTGTGCACTCTGTTCATGGCGCAATGGCGTTCGGCATGTGCACTCTCTTCACAGACAGTTGTCAGCTGCATGGTGCAATGGCGTGCTGAATGTGCACCCTGTTCACAGCCAGTTGTCAACAGCATGGCGCAATGGCGTTCGGCGTGCGCACTCTGTTCATGGCGCAATGGCGTTCTGCATGTGCACTCTCTTCACAGCCAGTTGTCAGCTGCATGGTGCAATGGCGTTCTGAATGTGCACCTTGTTCACAGCCAGTTGTCAACTTCATGACGCAATGGCGTTCTGCGTGTGCACCCTGTTCACAGGCAGTTGTCGACTGCGTGGCGCTATAGCGTTCTGCGTGTGCACCCTCTTCATGGCACAATGGCTTTCGGCGTGTGCAGTCTGTTCACAGCCAGCTGTCGACTGCTTGATGCAATGACGTTCTTCGTGTGCACTGTGTTCATGGCGCAATGGTGTTCTGCGTGTTCACTGTGTTGGCAACCAGTTGTCGACTGCATGACGCAATGACTTTCTGCAGGTGCACTCTGTTTTGCGACCCATGAACGCGCAGCGACCGTGCCATAGCGGCCTCGATGGACGTCGGTGCATCGTTCGAGGCATATCATTACTGTGCGCAGGCTTTTCCTCGCATGCTGGCAGTCCGTGGCGAGAAGAAAGAGCAAGTTAACTCATATGACAAGTTGAAGTAGATGGCAAGTTGAGGTTCGAATAGGGAAAGGGCGGTGCAAATTAAATCGAGCAGTAAAGGCGATTTGAAGCATTCCAAGTTTCGTATATTCGCACATGCTATTCTTAACTCTTTAGATGGCTTTGTGCACACTTGTGCACGCTGCGTACTGGAAACTATCTGGAAAATTCTCTACTTAGTACTGCTTACATCCGTCATAGTGAAGGGCTCCGGAAGTTTCGGCCACCCGGGGGTTTTTAGCGTGCACTGACGTCACACATTGCATGGGCCTTTAGAATTGTGCCTCCATCGAAATTCGAACGCCGTGGCCGGGATCGAACCCGGTGGATGAAATTTCTGGAGCCCTGCACTACGGCGTCCTTCTTAGCCTGAGTCGCTTTGGGGCGTTAAACCAGGACAAACCATAAACCATTTTGAGTGGACATGATAGATGCGCCTGAAAGTGCTAAACTTTACGTGAAATAAGAACAATAACCAAGAATAATAAACTACTTAAGTGTCTCTAAGACGCGTGGTTGGCCGAGCTTCACAATAATTAAAGATAAGGTGGGCTGAATTTCGCAGCTATGAAGCCACCTTTTCGGTCACTATGGCTCAGTTCGCCATTTTTTTTCCCAACTTGGAAAAAAGGCAATCTTCTGATTGTGGTGGAGATGTGGCGATACGTGCCAGCGAAATATGTAATAGTTATTGCGTCCAAAGGTTTGATAGTGGTCTGACGAATGTGGCGCTCTACCCAAGACTCCCTTTAGCGTGTTTAAGGCGGCTAATATAATTTGCTGTTTCCCATGCCGCAAAATCAAGATCACCTAGAATACCTAGAAACGCATTTTGGTGTTTACCGTGCCGCAAAAGCAAAAAGGATTTGAAAATCCAGTAGTTCGTGTTTCTCTTTTCTTACTTAGTGCATTCGAAAGCTCGTTGGCAGTAAGGGGCTGCTCCCTGCCGTGGTGTGAGAATGTGTCGAGCACGTGTTTAAAAAATGCATTCTGCTCTGGTTCACTTACACATAAAAAATATCTGACATGGCACACAGAAGCGCCTTATGCTCTCGAAGTTATTTGCAATTTCACCAAGCTTTCCACTGTGTTCTTGTGAATGATATCTGACCAATGATGTGTGCACCCTTCCTTTTCCAGTCTCAAGCCCAGACCATGCGACGATCAAGATGTCTTTTTGGCCACTTTATTGCGGGAAATGTCGAAGATGAAGCAGACTGATGATGATATAGCGTGTGCACTTAAACAACACGCAGAACTGTTCAGAAAAGTCACTCTTTCGATACAATCTGACTTCGCTTCACTAAGAGAATTCGTGGAAAAGCCAATTAAGGACATGCAGCTAAACAAAGAAGATATAAGATACCTGAATAGGCGTGTGAATAGCACTGATAGTGAACTAGAGTCATTGCGCAGGCGTGTCGAAGAGATTTCAAAAATTACCGGGCGAAGAAGGAAAGGAAATGGTTGTGCGATGCAGTAAAGAGTGCTTCTTTCTATATAGCATGCAGAGAGCAGCGCGGAGCTGTAAAAGGCGCGAGCAGGAGGGGTGAGTCGGCTCCGCGGTGTGTGGTGGTGGTGGTGAAAACTTTTTAATAAACAACAGGAGAGTTCGCGGTGTGTTGGTCACTCGAGACGCGGCGCAAGAGGTCGGGTTGTACCGATGCCAGCAACATCAAACGCCTAGCCGCTTTGCGCTCTCTCTCTCTTTTCCCTTCTGAATCAGCGCACCCATCTCTCGTTCGTTTGTTTTGTGAGAAAATAAAGAGAGACTGCTTTGAATCTCTGCGCTGTTGTTGCGTGTCTCATACGACGTCGGTCGGACCTACCAGTCGCTATAAAGCTGGTGCCCGGAAAGTGATCTACGCTTTATCGCCGCAATTTCACCTTCCACCTTTCAGCCAAGCAAAGGTACTGCCGACAGCCACTTTTCACCCGTTATAGCAAAAAACAATCGAGCCGCATAGCTATACCAGATGGTGGCAGCCTCCCACCTGGGTGGCATCGCATCATCGATAGAAGGGTGCATCCTCATCCCAGAGGCCCTTCTCCAAGACCTTTTAACAGCCTGGAGCAACCACCGACTGAGCAGCTGAAATACAGTAACACAGCACCCTCAGTAGTGGAGTCCATGGTCCCTTCGGTGTATCCCTGGCTCTGAACTTGCCAACATTTGCTTCCGCCGCACCTCCGGACCCCCACCGCCTCCCTACCCACACCGGTAGCCATGCTCAGCAAGAGAATATGTTCGCAGTCTGGACACCAACATCTAAATTTAGCAGAACGCGGAAGACACCGCCGAGCCTCGCAGAGACTTCGAGCTGCCACCTTTCCGTCGGCAGCATTGCACCTGGTAGCTCGCGCAAGTAGATGCACGTTTCAACGCGACAGTCTTAAAGGTGCAGTGAAGAGGAATCTGAACTCGTCTTTTTGCCGCGGGAGCTCAATCTACACGTTCCGAGCATACTTAGAAACTTCGCATTATTGCCCTGTGTGATCGATTTCCCTAATTATATCGAATTGACGTCCGGCTCCCGCCTTTTTTATTAATTCTCCCCGTACGGTGTGAGGAGTCGACCAACGCGTGGAGTGCCTTTCACCGAGCCCCGTGGCGGCTTGCCGCTCTGCCATCGACGGAGTAATACATAGTAATCCGTAGTAGCAAATAGTCCGCGCGTATGTTTATTTCTGCGGACTTACTTTGCGGCTATATTATCTGCGAATGAAACTATTTATTCGCGGAAACCTAAAAAAACAAAATAAAGCGAAAGCAAAGCATCCACGGAGCTGGCTGAAAGGCACTCCATATGTTCGTCGACTCCGCCCACCGTACGCAGAGACATAAAAAAATAACGGTGTGAGCCGGACGTTAATTTGATTTAATTAGGGAAGTCGACCACACAGGGCAATAAGTTGCAGTTTCTAAGAATGCTCGGAACGTGTAGACTGAGTTCCCGCGGCAAAAAGACGAGTTCAGATCCCTCGTCACTGCACCTTTAAAGGCTCCTGTTCTGCAGAAACTCCCTTGTCGTCGTCGACGGCGGCGTTGTGAGCGAGAAATCCCTCGAGAAGCAAACTACCTAAGCCACCTAGATCACGTGACTATGTGACTTCATCAAAACCTGCCCGCCGGATTGTGAGCAAAATGCCCACCGTGGCAGGTGAGAGTTAAATTAATGATTGGTCGCGAGAGGCTGCCCGGAATGAGGAACAAGGTACGCACTAGATCACCGGTTGCAGCCCCTGCCATCGTAGGGCAGTGGAGCGTGGCTTAGAGGGATACTGAACCAAACTTTTGGAGCTGCTTTTTTACATATAAACAAGAGCACGACCGGTAAAACTGATCAATGCGACAAGCATTATAGCGAAAAAAAAAGGCGGATAGAACATTTTTTTCGCTATTTATTGCCGTATTGTTGCACCTGGCGGCCGCCTGTTGAGGCTGCAACTAGACTTCACAATATCCGCCAGCACACTGTTCCCTCAGGAGCACGAACCATCGCCACCGCTACTCGCATTGCCATCGCTACTCGCGGGTTTTGCCAGTTTTGCGTCGGCAGCGTCGGAGGTTGGGAGCCTTATCGCTTGGTCTACCCAAACTACAGTGCGACATCGCGCTTCGAGTGACGCGATCGGTTGCCTGTCGGGCGAGGGTGTCATGGCGTCGCGCTCTTCACCTTGCGTCGCCGGGAGGGCTTGGCGTCCGCTCACAAAACTTCGAAAATAAAGCCATCCGCTGAAAAATAAGCGATGTGACCTCTAGACATCGGTGTAATCACATTCCGAGCATCTATTTTCAGTGTTTTTGTTTAATTTTAAGAGTTTGCTTCAGTATCCCTTTAACCCTTACTCCATTGCACCAGGGGTGGTACGAAGCCTCCAAAGAGATCTAGGAATGTGAACAAGAGAATGACCAATGACGCATATTTGGGCAAACCCAATAGCGCTGTCACGTCATATCCTTAAAGGGAGCTTAAGTGTCCCGTCTAGTTATTTAGGTTCACGACGTGACCTCACGAGCTAAGCATTACGTCATCTGCCTCGACATGCTACAGCATGAAGGTACAGTTGAACGTCCTTACGGTCATCTCAGAAAGGCGTTCCTCAATTATTGTAAAGTTCCGCTCTCCAAGGCCCTAGTCAAGCCCATCCGGAACTCGACCTCACCAATCCCAGCAGTTCGCCGCCGCCGACTTCCCAGAGTGGCCGACCATGAAACACAGCGCAAGAAAGTCCTCCAGCCGTCGGCAGAACTGTCATGCTCTGCGACAAGGACAAGCACATCGGCCGTCAGCACAACACTGTGAACCATCGACGCATATCTGCCGGCTGCACTTTCTTCCGACGGCGCCCTGTCAGCCAAACAAGCTCGCCCTCATCTAAGCGCTAATCTGGACGGAAACGTGCGCGACCTCGAGGCCACCCACGGTTCGACCTATCCTGTTGCAGAGTCGTCACGCTTCCATTCAAGTCCGACGCTGGGTGGGCCCTCGCACACGAGCACATGTCAGCCTACCAAACGAATGGACTGCACACTCCCGAGACAAGTGGCGTCTCGTCAACCCCGCGCTCTTGCGTCTCTTACAGTAGCCCAACCCCTCGTCCGTAAGCAGAGTGTTTTATCAGCGAAAAGCCCTGCAATCGGGCAAACACCGCCACACATGTGTGCTTTAAGCCCCCGCCCTTGTATTCGGTCGCCCCCATCAAAAAGGGTAAAGCAGTCTTCAAGTAGTCAAATAAATCCTCCTCCCTTTCCCTATTCTCCTATTCCTTTGACAGTTTGTTCTTAACAAGAGTAAAGGAATATAAGTACTGTAAGGCCGCCGCTCATTGCCAGCTACAACCCCTTGCAGGACCCCTGCACCCGTAGAAGCAGCTTCCTATTACAAACGAGAGACCACCCAAGCAGAGTGCAGATGGGGAGTTGGACACGGTCTTTTGACGCACCGCCGCTGTCTTCACGGGGCCTCCTTAAGCCCAAGGCTATCGTCGGAAAGGCACCCGATGTCCCACAGCTACATTGTAAGGCCGCCGCTCATTGCCAGCTGCAACCCTTTGCAGGACCCCCGCACCATCAGAAGCGGCTTTCCATTATAAACGAGAGCCCCCCCCCCCCCCAAAACACAGTCCATATGGGGAGTTGGACATGGTCTTTTGACGCACCACCACTATCTTCACGGGCCCCCCTTACGCCGTAGTAGGCTATCGTCGGAAAGGCACCCGATGTCCCGCAGCTGCCTTAAGGCAGCCGCTCATCGCCAGCTGCAGCCCATTGCAGGGCCCCTGCACCCACACGTAGTAGCGGCTTTCCATTATAAACGAGAGCCCTCCAAGCACAGTGCAGATGGGGAGTTGGACATGGTCTTTTGACGCACCACCACTATCTTCACGGGCCCCCCTTACGCCGTAGTAGGCTACCGTCGGAAAGGCACCCGATGTCCCGCAGCTGCCTTAAGGCAGCCGCTCATCGCCAGCTGCAGCCCATTGCAGGGCCCCTGCACCGACACGTAGTAGCGGCTTTCCATTATAAACGAGAACCCTCCAAGCACAGTGCAGATGGGGAGTTGGACATGGTCTTTTGACTCACAACCACTATCTTCACGGGCCCCCCTTACGCCGTAGTAGGCTATCGTCGGAAAGGCACCCGATGTCCCGCAGCTGCCTTAAGGCAGCCGCTCATCGCCAGCTGCAGCCCATTGCAGGGCCCCTGCACCCACACGTAGTAGCGGCTTTCCATTATAAACGAGAGTTCTCCAAGCACAGTGCAGATGGGGAGTTGGACATGGTCTTTTGACTCACCACCACTATCTTCACGGGCCCCCCTTACGCCGTAGTAGGCTATCGTCGGAAAGGCACCCGATGTCCCGCAGCTGCCTTAAGCCAGTCGCTCATCGCCAGCTGCAGCCCATTGCAGGGCCCCTGCACCCACACGTAGTAGCGGCTTTCCATTATAAACGAGAGCCCTCCAAGCACAGTGCAGATGGGGAGTTGGACATGGTCTTTTGACGCACCACCACTATCTTCACGGGCCCCCCTTACGCCGTAGTAGGCTACCGTCGGAAAGGCACCCGATGTCCCGCAGCTGCCTTAAGGCAGCCGCTCATCGCCAGCTGCAGCATATTGCAGGGCCCCTGCTCCCACACGTAGTAGCGGCTTTCCATTATAAACGAGAACCCTCCAAGCACAGAGCAGATGGGGAGTTGGACATGGTCTTTTGACTCACCACCACTATCTTCACGGGCCCCCCTTACGCCGTAGTAGGCTATCGTCGGAAAGGCACCCGATGTCCCGCAGCTGCCTTAAGGCAGCCGCTCATCGCCAGATGCAGCCCATTGCAGGGCCCCTGCACCGACACGTAGTAGCGGCTTTCCATTATAAAAGAGAACCCTCCAAGCACAGAGCAGATGGGGAGTTGGACATGGTCTTTTGACTCACCACCACTATCTTCACGGGCCCCCCTTACGCCGTAGTAGGCTATCGTCGGAAAGGCACCCGATGTCCCGCAGCTGCCTTAAGGCAGTCGCTCATCGCCAGCTGCAGCCCATTGCAGGGCCCCTGCACCCACACGTAGTAGCGGCTTTCCATTATAAACGAGAGCCCTCCAAGCACAGTGCAGATGGGGAGTTGGACATGGTCTTTTGACGCACCACCACTATCTTCACGGGCCCCCCTTACGCCGTAGTAGGCTACCGTCGGAAAGGCACCCGATGTCCCGCAGCTGCCTTAAGGCAGCCGCTCATCGCCAGCTGCAGCATATTGCAGGGCCCCTGCTCCCACACGTAGTAGCGGCTTTCCATTATAAATGAGAACCCTCCAAGCACAGAGCAGATGGGGAGTTGGACATGGTCTTTTGACTCACCACCACTATCTTCACGGGCCCCCCTTACGCCGTAGTAGGCTATCGTCGGAAAGGCACCCGATGTCCCGCAGCTGCCTTAAGGCAGCCGCTCATCGCCAGCTGCAGCCCATTGCAGGGCCCCTGCACCGACACGTAGTAGCGGCTTTCCATTATAAAAGAGAACCCTCCAAGCACAGAGCAGATGGGGAGTTGGACATGGTCTTTTGACTCACCACCACTATCTTCACGGGCCCCCCTTACGCCGTAGTAGGCTATCGTCGGAAAGGCACCCGATGTCCCGCAGCTGCCTTAAGGCAGCCGCTCATCGCCAGCTGCAGCCCATTGCAGGCCCCTGCACCCACACATAGTAGCGGCTTTCCATTATAAACGAGAGCCCTCCAAGCACAGTGCAGATGGGGAGTTGGACATGGTCTTTTGACGCACCACCACTATCTTCACGGGCCCCCCTTACGCCGTAGTAGGCTATCGTCGGAAAGCCACCCGATGTCCCGCAGCTGCCTTAAGGCAACCGCTCATCGCCAGTTGCAGCCCATTGCAGGGACCCTGCACCCACACGTAGTAGCGGCTTTCCATTATAAACGAGAGTTCTCCAAGCACAGTGCAGATGGGGAGTTGGACATGGTCTTTTGACTCACCACCACTATCTTCACGGGCCCCCCTTACGCCGTAGTAGGCTATCGTCGGAAAGGCACCCGATGTCCCGCAGCTGCCTTAAGGCAGCCGCTCATCGCCAGCTGCAGCCCATTGCAGGGCCCCTGCACCCACACGTAGTAGCGGCTTTCCATTATAAACGAGAGCCCTCCAAGCACAGTGCAGATGGGGAGTTGGACATGGTGTTTTGACTCACCACCACTATCTTCACGGGCCCCCCTTACGCCGTAGTAGGCTGTCGTCGGAAAGGCACCCGATGTCCCGCAGCTGCCTTTAAGGCAGCCGCTCATCGCCAGCTGCAGCCCATTGCAGGCCCCTGCACCCACACGTAGTAGCGGCTTTCCATTATAAACGAGAACCCTCCAAGCACAGAGCAGATGGGGAGTTGGACATGGTATTTTGACTCACCACCACTATCTTCACGGACCCCCCTTACGCCGTAGTAGGCTATCGTCGGAAAGGCACCCGATGTCCCGCAGTTGCCTTAGGCAGCCGCTCATCGCCAGCTGTAGCCCATTGCAGGGCCCCTGCACCGACACGTAGTAGCGGCTTTCCATTATAAACGAGAACACTCCAAGCACAGAGCAGATGGGGAGTTGGACATGGTCTTTTGACTCATCACCACTATCTTCACGGGCCCCCTTACGCCGTAGTAGGCTAACGTCGGAAAGGCACCCGATGTCCCGCAGCTGCCTTAAGGCAGCCGCTCATCGCCAGCTGCAGCCCATTGCAGGGCCCCTGCACCCACACGTAGTAGCGGCTTTCCATTATAAACGAGAGTCCTCCAAGCATAGTGCAGATGGGGAGTTGGACTTGGTCTTTTGACTCACCACCACTATCTTCACGGGCCCCCCTTACGCCGTAGTAGGCTATCGTCGGAAAGGCACCCGATGTCCCGCAGCTGCCTTTAAGGCAGCCGCTCATCGCCAGTTGCAGCCCATTGCAGGGTCCCTGCACCCACACGTAGTAGCGGCTTTCCATTATAAACGAGAGCCCTCCAAGCACAGTGCAGATGGGGAGTTGGACATGGTCTTTTGACGCACCACCACTATCTTCACGGGCCCCCCTTACGCCGTAGTAGGCTATCGTTGGAAAGGCACCCGATGTCCCGCAGCTGCCTTAAGGCAGCCGCTCATCGCCAGGTGCAGCCCATTGCAGGGCCCCTGCACCCACACGTAGTAGCGGCTTTCCATTATAAACGAGAGCCCTCCAAGCACAGTGCAGATGGGGAGTTGGACATGGACTTTTGACGCACCACCACTATCTTCACGGGCCCCCCTTACGCCGTAGTAGGCTATCGTCGGAAAGGCACCCGATGTCCCGCAGCTGCCTTAAGGCAGCCGCTCATCGCCAGCTGCAGCCCATTGCAGGGCCCCTGCACCCACACGTAGTAGCGGCTTTCCATTATAAACGAGAGCCCTGCAAGCACAGTGCAGATGGGGAGTTCGACATGGTCTTTTGACGCACCACCACTATCTTCACGAGCCCCCCTTACGCCGTAGTAGGCTATCGTCGGAAAGGCACCCGATGTCCCGCAGCTGCCTTAAGGCAGCCGCTCATCGCCAGGTGCAGCCCATTGCAGGGCCCCTGCACCCACACGTAGTAGCGGCTTTCCATTATAAACGAGAGCCCTCCAAGCACAGTGCAGATGGGGAGTTGGACATGGACTTTTGACGCACCACCACTATCTTCACGGGCCCCCCTTACGCCGTAGTAGGCTATCGTCGGAAAGGCACCCGATGTCCCGCAGCTGCCTTAAGGCAGCCGCTCATCGCCAGCTGCAGCCCATTGCAGGGCCCCTGCACCCACACGTAGTAGCGGCTTTCCATTATAAACGAGAGCCCTCCAAGCATAGTGCAGATGGGCAGTTGGACATGGTCTTTTGACGCTCCACCGCTATCTTCACGAGCCCCCCTTACGCCGTAGTAGGCTATCGTCGGAAAGGCACCCGATGTCCCGCAGCTGCCTTAAGGCAGCCGCTCATCGCCAGTTGCAGCCCATTGCAGGGCCCCTGCACCCACACGTAGTAGCGGCTTTCCATTATAAACGAGAGCCCTCCAAGCACAATGCAGATGGGGAGTTGGACATGGTCTTTTGACGCACCACCACTATCTTCACGGGCCCCCCTTACGCCATAGTAGGCTATCGTCGGAAAGGCACCCGATGTCGCACAGCTGCCTTTAAGGCCGCCGGTCACTGCCAGCTGCAGACCTTTGCAGGACCCCTGCACCCTCAGAAGCGACTTTCCATTATAAACGGGAGCCCCCCTAAGCACAGTGCTGATGGGGAGTTGGACATGGACTTTTGATGCTCCGCCTCTATCTTCACGGGCCCCCCTTACGCCGTAGTAGGCTACCGTCGGAAAGGCACCCGATGTCCCGCAGCTGCCTTAAGGCAGCCGCTCATCGCCAGCTGCAGCATATTGCAGGGCCCCTGCTCCCACACGTAGTAGCGGCTTTCCATTATAAACGAGAACCCTCCAAGCACAGAGCAGATGGGGAGTTGGACATGGTCTTTTGACTCACCACCACTATCTTCACGGGCCCCCCTTACGCCGTAGGCTATCGTCGGAAAGGGACCCGATGTCCCACAGCTGCCTTGTATGGCCGCCGCTCATTGCCAGCGGCAAGCCTTTGCCGTATCCCTGCACCCGCAGAAGCGACTTTCAATTATAAACGGAAGCCCCCCTAAGCACAGTGTTGATGGGGAGTTGAACATGAACTTTTGATGCATCGCCTCTATCTCCACGGGGCCCCCTTACGCTTTAAGTTATCGTCGGAAAGGCTCCCGATATCCCACGGCTGCCAGCGCTGCCGCGGGGCCTAACGGAGGCGTCTTTGAAGAGGGTGATTAGGAGCGAGGGTTAAACTAATTACGTCGTATCTTTCCCATCCTGACCCAATTTGGGAAAAACAGGAAACGTCTGGTTTGCTGAGGCAAAGAGCACGCAGAGAAGATGATTACAGCGTTTCTTTTTTTTTGGCGATGCGTGGGAACAAGGTTAGTTTGTCACTCTCATCCGCCCACTTATCTTATCGCTCTTACCCGAGCGTCCCGTCCGGCCGCCTGTGCTGTACGGGCTTCGTGGCCATTTTTTCTTTCTTTCTTGTTGCTTACGGACGACACGCACTGGGCATGTTCGTTTTTCCAGTCCAGGACTACTAGCTGACCGGTCTCGGCTTCCGCTCTGACAGGAAACAGCGTCATGGTCACGTGAGCTACTTGCCAGGGGCTGCTTGCGGACTCTCCGCCAGAGCCGGGCTCCCCCTCGGTTACCGTACCAGGACGCTGTCATCAGTTAGCAGACGACGCACTCCATGGCCATCACGAATCCGAAGCAACGCCGTGCGCTAGATCATGATACTGACTCGATTTGAAGACCATACTGTCAACTTAGCGTAAGTGCATTACAAACTCCGCTTCAGGGTTATGCTCGCCGCTACTGCTCGCGGCGAAGTTCGCACAAAGTAGCCCAACTCGTTGCGGATAGGCGATAGACGAAAGCCCTCGCAAAAATGTTGACAGCAAGCGCTATAGTTGCTCCAGTATACGAGTGGCTTTCCTGCGGTGTTTTCAGGTAAGCGAGCAGACAGCATGACGTAAAACAAGCTAACAAGAACCTCTTGACGACACGGGCAAAGAATTCGCGCTCGCAGGTCCGAACGCGCGTCCATGTGTAGTGGATTTCAAGAAAATGGAACGAATATTCAAGAACAAAAAATCTTACGATGGCTCAGAGAGCAGCTACGGAGCTCATGTGAAGGTTTAACGCACGATATCGTCCTCCAGGAACACGAAAATTACGCAAACTGCACGCAAAGTCCGACTCAATATGGCTGCCAGCGCGGCGCGCAGCTGTCGTCTGCTGCCTTCCCTGCCGCCCCAAGTAGGCCGCGGAATGACATTGGAGAAAAACGAACGCGTTGCTATGGTAATGCAGGCAGCTTTCTGACTGATGGGCGGAGCTTTTGGGCTGCCCGAGAAAATCGTACACCGGACTCGAGTCCACAAGTACTACCGGACAGTCCGGGATTGAAAAACAAATGCGCCCACTGATGACGGGTGGGTATGCATCGGTGTCAAGAGCTTGACTTGCAACGCGAGTGGAGAGGTGGGCGGCGGTGTGCTTGAGACAAGTCGGAAGGAGAGCCCCGACGGGAGAAGATGTGAATGCCCTTACCGAGGAGAGGGTGGTGTCGTATTGGTTTTTATTTTATTTATGCTCCTAGCGAGACCCTGTGTTCGAGGCTGAGCACAACCGCCCAACCCACGGGGAAGGTACCACCTCACATAATATGTTTGAAGGGAGAATTGATGCTTGGGGCGGGCTACTGAAAATGACCGCCCCTATTTCTTTGTTAATTAAGGGTGTAAAAATCTATGTGAACGAAGGAAGCCCAGTCTGAGGTGAAGCTCCATGGTTGCCATGTAATTGCAGTGCTACCTAAGCTCTAACCTGCTAGGTCGGTGAATAGTGTAGCGCAAAGTTTGTTCTTTTTTGTGAATTCCCTGCTTCTTCCAGTTTTACTCTGTATATGTATGTTGTAAATATATGCTGTACTGTCATGATCTACAAGCACGCCTCCTGGTCTTCTTCCGCGCCGAACTACACTAGAGGAAGGGTTTGGAAACCTTCTTTGAAGAAACGAACGGATCTGAAATTCAAATAGTACCTTGGACTGCTTTCACATATATACATTGCTCGAAACACAGCAGTATAACATCTAACAAAGCACTTCAAAGATTTGGGTATCTGCAAAGTTCACTGCGCCCACAGCAAAACACTCATTCGACCACTTGTTGAGTATATCTTCATTGTATTGATTCCCTCTAAACAATCAGGCACCAAGAAAATTGAATCTTTCCAGAAGAAAGCAATTAGTTTCATCTGCAATCGTTACCACTAAAATATTTCTCGCCCTCGTCTAACCTTCGTGCTTTATCGTTAACCAATCTTTCGACTCGCCGATATAGCGAATGCCCGAAGTGCATATTCACTAGATTCCACGCCTGATGACACTGAGCATGTATGTCAGTTACTCTAAACCATTAGGATCAAGGCGCCACCACAAACCAAATATTTCTTCTTTTTATGCATGTATTGACACATAGATGCCCCTTTTTCCCACGAGTCATTGAAAGCTCATTGCCCACTGAAATCCGCTTACTTCCATTTCAGTAACTTCTGAATGCGATCGAAGGTCGCTGATGTTTGTGCACGGAAATATTTTATATTATCTACGTAATTTTCTATATTTTTAACGTACATATAGATGAATGAATGCATGTATGCGCGCGCTTTTTATATGTTTCATATCCCTACTCCTGCAATGGGCCCCGATGGAGCTGCAGTATGTACAAATAAATAAATTAATTAAAATAAATCTGTGCTGCTCATCGCAACCGACTAGCTCATTGAGCGCCTGCAAGCTTGGCAGCAGCAGCTAGGGCCCTTTGTCCCACGTGTCATGCTCCCATCAAGCATTAAGTCCCTGAATATAGGAGGTATTCACTGAGGCCGCGCTACCAGACGGCGCGAGCATCACCGCGGCAAACGCGCCATGTTGGCGGTCGTTTCATGCCAGCTCGCGCAGTGATCACGGTACGCCGTGAGGTACCCGGCCTGAACTGTTAGTGATCCGTAACATATTTGCACGTTGTTAAATGCATCAGCGACCGCGTACTCTTATTGGGCAAGAAGTTTGCAGCAGAATTCCTCTGTGCCGTGATAAAACAGAGCTGCCTCAACTCGGCAGCAAAACTGGCTGGCTTCACTGCACGCAAAAATGTACACGGCTTGCAGCTTTTAATATCAGTTGATAACTGTCAGCTAGTCATGCAGGGCACGTCGTGGATAAACAGCACGATTAACTACCGAAACTCCAAAACTGGCGCCGCAAAAACTGATAATTCCAGCGGCAGAACGGTCAAACAAATGCTCGCAGCACGAACGTCAGACCCGGCGAGAATATTTTGCAGTTTTGATTGTAGCTACGTAGCGCTGCTTCGAATGCACGAGACGTCTAGCCGTAGCAACACGTCACTTTCAGCAGATAGAGGTGACAAGTTAAACTACAGCTAAGCGAACAGACCCTTCGAATTATTCACCTCTCTAAAAACGGCACTTCGGCCTTCGGCACCCTACGCACGGCTCTTGGACTCACCCGCTTGTCAAGTAATTGCACCCTCTCATAGGTTTGTATGCTTTAATTCCTTGGCCTGTTAGCAAGCTTACGCCGTGCACAAGGTGGGCCTCGATACCGGTGAATTCAACACGCGTCAGCAGTCCTGTACGTCGCACACCATGCCGGCGTCTTCGCATTCCTACGGCAGGTCGACCTTTTCACGAAGTAGAACCTTCTAAGCATGCCCGCTCTTTTCTGCTGCGCACAGTTCACGCAATATTCACTCAGTCACGCAGCGGTACCGGTCGGACAGAAATTATCTGCGGCGAGACGCGAAATACACTCACAATTCACCCATCACCAGCTATTTAAACGCTGCGGGTGGCTGCGGCGGACGCGCGCGCGACCACCAACATGGCGAATGCAGCGCCGGCCGTTAGCGCCCCTTGTGGATGACGTCATGTGAATACCTCCTATACTGTCAAGGCCACCACAAAACAGGTGCTTGCGCGATATATGAAGCAACCAAGGCACCAGTTACCACGGCCTACGATGAACGATTGTAGCTGCCGTGGCTATCCCGGAATACCAAGCCTATATAGGCGTATAGAAGGGCAGGTGGTGGTGGCAAACTTTTATTAAACTGTACAAAGAGGGTTTGGGGTCAGAGCTTGATGGTCTGACCCTCACAAATTCAAAGAACGGGGGGCGGGGTCCTTAGTCCGGGACCCCCGCGGCTTCCGCGGCTGCCCGGGCTCGAGCCATCAGGGCTAGTTGGGCTTGGAGGTCGGAGCAACTGAACAGGGTAGCAGCATTCGCAAGGTTCCGTTCTACCTTCTATGTTCCCGTCTCTTTCCCCTCCTTTGTTTCGCACTTCAGGAAGGACGGGAGTGAAGCCAATCCTTTCCTTTCCCTCTTACCCAACGGACTCCCTCCTCTCATCTGTCCATTAATCCCATTCCTATGCACGGCGCCGTTGGGGTGATCCCATCAATGGAGACAGCGCGGCGCACCCCTCTCTTGATCAAGCCCCAACAACTCCCATCCCCTCCCGTAAATAATAATTTTACACACAGTGTTAGTGTTGCAACGCTACGGTCGCCCTGAGGCGCGCCAAGTGCAGAAGCCACGCTGATAAGCAAATGGAGCAGAACCTCGTTTATTTCCAAAGCTGGGTGCCTTTCTATAGGCATGCTTAACATGACGGGGGGGGGGGGGGGGGGGAGCTGCTGCTGCAAGCAAACGAAAGGGTGCGCGCCGGTGACGCGCGCGCAACTCAGTTTACTGAAGCATATGCCACAGTTACCAAGCCTAGGGATTTATCTCTAGATTTAGGGATTTTCAGTCTTTTCTGTAGATTTAAGCACCGCATTCTTGTACCGCTGCACGGCTGAATGACAATGCAGGAAGCGTGACCAGTAGTTTCGAACTTCAAGGAAGAAGGTACCGCTCACTGCTGCTCTCGGTGTTTATCTTAAAGATCAGCTTGTAAATTAATTGTGGAGGTCGTCCAGGAGGCGACCGCGGCCACGTTTAATGGAGGGCTGCCGGAGAAGACAGCGGTGGAGCGGCGGCGGCACCGTCCGGTCGGGGCCAAAGTCCCTAGCATTCTCTTCTGCGCGTGCCCACCGCTTCGTCTTCCTTGCGCATGCCGAAACGGTGGCGCTACAGGGGCTCCCACCCAGCAAGAAACAACGAGTTTGTGCGAAGAGTACAGAAAACGCAAAAGGAGAGCGTTGGACTACAAAAGAAAAGTGGAAACTGGTAAGAAAAGGCCGGTAAGTTGAGGTCGGTTGTCCGCGAAGAACGTCGGGCGGCAGAAATGAGCTCAGGCGGTCGAGCCTGGCTGTTTCGCAACGGTCGAGGGATGCAGACAGCAAACGCTGAGGACAGAGGCAGTAGGCGTGAAAAGTCACCCAGGAAGCGTTGATTAGGCCAACTAGTAGGGCTGACATCGGTAAGGGCGGACGAAGAGCAAGGTGAGCCACATAGGACAATAACAACTGCACATCACGAAAAATACTATTATGAAGAAGTAGTGCGATGCACGCAGAAGGAAGACGGATATAACTACTTGCTTAATGGACGCTATGTGCTACGTGTCCTGTGTTCTGCGTGCTTAGGATGATACAATATATTTTGGCGACGAGGATGCTGCTTAAAAAAGCATGAAGTTCCTTTTTGCTTCCGTCATAAGTTTCTCGGGTCTCCAGACGCCTCCACTCTTCCTGCCGACTCCTGGTCGGCCTGCCGTTCCATGACCGCAATGTGAGCTGGCCTTGTGCAACTGCATGGTGGCGTCGGGTGCTTCCACACTGGCAGCGGGCCAACGGAAGGCCATTCTGCTTAACTGTTCGGGCATTGAAGGTCGACTAGCCTTATATACTATACCGGCGTCGTCTACTTCGACTCGGCTACGCCCTCCCAGTGCGGTGACGAAGAGCCTCGCCCTAACGAGTTCGATGAGGTGTTGTCCCTCCTGGCGGCGCACTAGAAATCCTGCATGAACGTGATCGCCCCTCGTCACCGCTTTCGCCGTCGAGTCTGAGCTTCCGCCGAGACAGCAGAGCAGTACGTCTCTGCCCTTAGTAGCCTTAACGCTGACTGTGGGCTCGGGAGCTTGGCGGATGAGATGATTTGGAACCAGGTGGTGGTGAAGGCTTCTAGTCACTATTTACGTCAACGCCTTCTCTCGGAAGTTTCTTCTAGGACTCTGTCGCGAGTCGTGGCCGTTGCTCTACAGCGCAAGCAAGCTTCCCGTGGAACCAGGAAGGTGCTGAAGGGGCTGCTCTAGTTCTGCATGTTAGGTATGGGCGCGAATCACGACAGGCGTTGGACCGAAAAGCGCCGGCCAAGACCCACTTCGACCATTGCCAGTGCCATACATCGCAACCTGCTGCAGCTGCAGATCGTAGGTGCTACCGCGGATGGTCTACTACACACCTAGCGAAAAACCCTGCCCACAAAGCACGCAAGCGCAAATGCCGTCGGTGGCGAAGTTGGCCGTTTAGACAATCTTTGCAACTCGTCTGAACCTCCTGTCAAAGTTCCGCAAGCTGCAGACAATGCTGACACACCGTCGTTACAGGATGACGCCTACAGCGCGCCTGTTCTCCAGGTTGTAAGGCGAAAAAAAAACGGAATATTTGTCTCCCTCCTGATTGAAAGCAGGTCTATCCTCTTCCTGATTGACACCGGCTCATCTGTGTCTATTCTAGCCGAAGTGCTTTACCAACGGCACTCCGCTTCAGCCTGCACATTAAAATCATTCATTCATTCATTCATTTTATTTCTACTTTTGCCATACAAATTACCAAAACACTGACTGACCCCATAGCCAGAGGCTAGTGTGGGGTTCACAAACAAAATATATGAAGGCAATGACACAGCACTTGTGAAAAATGAAAAGCACAAAATCACGGCGAAAGACCCAAATACATCATACAACAAGGAAAAAATGAAATAATGTGCATTTTACAGCAGAATGAAAAAAATCTTTCATGAACAACATGGTACAACAGACACAAACCGAAAACAACTGTCACATATGTCAAACACCGTTCTACTTCTGGGCTACTCTAAGTCTCGTATCGCGATGCAAGGATTTTTTGTTGCGGCAGAGAACTTTCAAGGACGAAGCCCCTGTGTCCTCTTGTACGCTTTCTCAGGACGAACCGCATTGCTGAGTGTGTATGCAGTCGCGACCCTGTAAATGAAGACCTTGGTTTGTCTTTCCAAGACAGCTGATACATCTTTGCTGCCTCTTGAGTTACGTACAGAGTTCGAGCATGTTTTCACCAAGGAGCTCGGAGTTGCTCGCGGCTTCGTGCACAAACTCAGAGTGCGAGAATCCATTCTTTCGGTTGCCTGAAAGCTCCGACGGTTGCCTTTTGTCATTCGCGAGCAAGTTTCCGTAGAACTGCAGGAGCTCGATGCTCAAGAAATCATTGCACGGGTCGACGCTTTTAGACGGACCTCTCCTATCACAGTAGCCCAGAAAAAGATGGTTCCGTCGGCATGTGCATGTATTTGCATGAGCCAAACCAGACTATTATAGTTGACAGTTTACCCTTGCCGCAAAGGTTCCTGAGTTTTAAATGCGGAGTCGAGTAATGATCACGCAGCTTGACCGCCTTGGTTGCTGCCACCTTACTAGAAATCATTTTTTCTATAACGTCACCAGAAGAACTTACTAGATGTTCCCCGTATTTGTCCCAATTAATAACATGTCTGATTTTAGAACCACGCATCCGGAAGTCTGCAGTAAACAAAAATATTGTATAATGGTCACTTCCCATGCGGTCAGGTGCCGTTGACCACTTCACACGGACGTCAGGTGAATGCAAAGTTAAGTATATAGCTGTGGCTGAGGTTGGGGGGCGAAAGAAAGTAGGCCTTCCGTCATCCGCCACACACAGGTCCAAACTATCGATAACGTCTACAAGTTTGTGTCCGCAGGAATCTGAGCTCCTATCCCCCAAGACAGAGGGATGGGCGTTGAAGTCAAAGCAGGTAATTCAGGGCGCTGGGCAGCGGTCACAAAGCTGCCGTATAGAAACAAATCCGATGATACATTCTTCCGCGGAGACACATACACTGATGCAAAAGGGAGAGTTCGGGAGCCGAGGCGTATACTCACAGCCACTACCTCAATATTGTCAGTACAAAGATCAAAGAGCGGAACGACAACTGATACGCAAGAAGGACGACAAAGCCTTGAAGATGACACTCAGTAGGATTAACTGTGCCATTCGACGATATACGAACAAACTCTTCAGGTTGCAATGGGCATCCTTCTGCGCTACCTTGATTGTTTTTCCCCGACGACGAAAATAACTTGGCGAGTTATTGGCAGTTTTGCTGGTGTGTCTCGCCCTACGAAGCCTTTCGAAGCTCATGCATTGCGCAAGCAGAAATCTCTCGCATGCTTGGCAGAGAAATTCGCTGGTGCGTTTGTGCGTGCAAGTTCAGGACTTCACTACTGTACTCTACCTGCGACGTCAACGTCTGTTATGCAGGCCCGTTCACTCTTCGAGAGCTTCAGACAGCGCTCAGCGGCCTGCGGTACCGATGTGCACCAGGTCCTGACGGCATCACCAACCAAGTACTGCAGAACCTGCCTCTGGAACACAGGAAGATGGTCCTAATCTATCTCAATCGAGTGTGGGAGACTGGCGTCGTTCCTACTTCATGGAAGATGGCTTGTGTTGTACCAGTGCTGAAGCCTGGCAAGGAGGTGACGGGCTTGGTCTCGCATCGTCCTGTATCACTGACGTCGTGTGTAGCTAAACTGATGGAGATTCTGGCAAGTAAGCGCATATCTTAGTGATTAGAGGACAGAAAAGCTCTGCCGATATGTATGACTGGATTCCGCCCAGGTGTAAGCGCGCAAGATAGCGTCTTGGACTTGATAACTGACGTTGAACATCAAAGAGCTCTTGGCCTTTCAACGCTAGCTATTTAGACGTATCAAAGGCTTATATAGCGTCTTTCAGAGCTCGGTACGGTATAGTTTGCAGAATATAGGCGTACAGGGCCATCTTCTGCGATTCATTCACTCGTTTGTCAATGATCATAAAATTCGAGTGCGGTTAGCAGGCACCTGAAGCACTGAAAGGGAGGTATCGCGAGGTGTACCTCAAGGAAGTGTTCTTTCCACAGTGCTCTTTAATGTAATGGCTGGCCTTCAGCTGCTCTACAAGTAAATTGCAGGCATGTCCATATGCCGATATATGCAGACGACATTTGTCTTTGGTTTACCGGATACCAACGCAAGCGGCTAGCCCTGATAGCTTGAGAGGCCATGCTTTTAGTTCGAAATTGCCTTCAAGGGTTTGGATCGTCTCTCAGTGGAAAAATCTGGTTTCGTCCTCTTTCCAGGTGTAGGAAGACGCTACGCGCGGCTGAGGATACACCTCGATAAATAACTCTTGCATTCGTGAATACACTCACATGCGCTTTTTGGGCGTTATTATTCACAACCGTCTACAGGGCGACGGGCTGTGGACTCGATTGGGGCATCATTACCTTCGCGTCTCAATGTGCTTCGCAGAATCGCCAGTGAGCAATGGAGAAATCACCCTTCTTCAATGAACAGGCTTCACGAAGCACTGGTGGCGAGTCACATAATGTATCAGCTCCCTTTAATTTCCCCATCGGTATCAAAGCTTCAACGTTTTGAAGTTGTGCACAGAAAGGGCCTCAGGAGAGTTCTTGGGGTTCCTCAGACTGCTCCTAACAGGGCAGTTCTTTTTCAGTATCTATCGAAACCTCTCAGCCTTATCGCTTCAAAAAGGTTATTAGTGCAACTTGGCCGCCTCAGAGAGACGGTAGCCGGGCGACCCCTTCTACAGCGCCTTCGAAAGAGATCTGAGTCTCGAGTGTACATGGAGCTTAATACCCTTGGTTCGCTTGGTCTTGACGTTCGAGGTCAGAGAAAGAGGTTGGAACCACCTTGGTTATTTGCGAGCCTGGACTGTTCGTTGACAGTTCCTCACCTTCACGCCGAGCGGAGTTCCTCTTTGGCGGCAACACGCTCGCTCGTATTAGAACACATTGAATCCGAATATGATCGTCATCTTCAAATTCTTACTGATGGCTCTGTAGACAAGGCCAGAGGAGCTAGTGCTGCTGCTTTTCACATTCCCTCTTTGAAGTGTACCTGGTCTGTTCGCTTTACTGAAGTCATGTCCTCCACAACAGCCGAAAGCGTTGCAATTCAGGCGGCTCTCAAGAAGCTAGGTTCTTGTACTGCTCAACCTGTCGTTAACCTTTCGGATTCAAAATCGGGCCTTCAAACATTACAGCATAGGTTCCCTACTGAAGCTTTGTGTCTTAGCTCTCTACGCTTGCTGCATAATCTGAGCTGCAGAGGCTTCTCTGTACGCTTCCAATGGGTTCCCTCGCATATAGGTGTCCTATGAAACGAGAAGGCGGACAGCTTCGCCCATAGGGCGCTGTCTCGGAATCCTTCTAGAAAAGTTCCTGAAGATGTCAAGAGAATCTTCAGAGGGACAGTGTTGAGAGCCCACCGAACAAGCCATGTGGGACCAAGGGTCTCCAAAAATCCCAAGCAACTTACTCTACCGCATACGCACGGGCTCTGCTCCTACTCCTGCGTGGATGTATAAGACTGGCCTGGCGTCGTCTCCATCATGTTGAACGTGTGGTGCGTGCGTCGATATAGTACATTACTTATTGTGCTGTACTCTTATAACGCGGAAAGGTGCGTGTTATTCGGTTCTCTCGATAAGGCAGGACCCCCTCAGAGCTGCCTTCAGGACATTGTTTTCCCGCGCGGGAACCCATTCTGTAGAAAGGAAGCTTCACGTCTTCTTTTAAAGTACTTACTCGACACGAACCTAGTCTCCACATGGTGACAGCATGAGTGACTATTATTTGTGTTTCTAAGTTCGGTGCGGGATTATGTGATTTAGTTATTGTAGGTGCCGCTAGGGTTGAGCAGTTTCCGGCCGAAACCGCAAGGCCAACCCCACCTGTAGGTTACAGCAACTCAACTCAACCCAACTCAACATTACCATTGCCGCAAACGGAAGAGCTCCTCCATAGCTTTGCTGGTTCACAGTGTTTCTCCGAGCTAGACCTTTCCTCGGCTTATCAACAAGCACCACTCAGCCCTGCCAAAGAGTAGGTTGGGGCAACCGAAAAGGAAATAAAAATAATATGCCCCTGCCTGCACCACATAGTTACAACAGGCTTAACCCAATTCGAAAATAAAAGAATAGGCCCGTAGGCAAATTTTAATTTCACCACCCGTAGGTGGAAAAGTAAATGAAAAGGGAGAAAAGCTACTATAGCGACCCACAGCCAGGGGAGCGGGCCCGGGGAGACTCCCCTGATCTCCCCTGGGAAGTAGCGGAAGGGAAGGGCAAATGGATGGTGTCGTGTTCGTCGACCAAGCGACGCCAGGCCGCTCCAGCAACCCTTGCCTCCTCCGCGCATACTCGCCGCCCGCTTCCCAGAAACAAGCGCGGGCCGGCCGCCCCCACAAAAGCAAGCAGGCGTCGTCTCCCCCGACGACGTCTGATCCCCACAGCCCCGTCGACTGACGCATTCCCATTTCCTTACCGTGACCGTCTTCATTCCCACAGCAGCGAAAGTGCATTCTTGTACACTTGCCCTCTCTCTCTCTCTCCCTCTAAAGAAATAAACCCCAGTCTGCACCCAGCAGCTGTGTTCAGAGGTTCCTCGCACGCGGGGCTCCCACGCCCCGTACAAACACCGCCATTAACACTGGGGAGCGCGTGCTTCTTGCTTTTGTGAGGGCGGCCTGGCGTCGCTTGGTCGACGAACACGACAGATGGGAAAAGTGGTTGTAGGGAATGGGTTGGGATAAAGGTTGGGAATGGGGACAGCGAGGTTTTTGTTCAGATCATTCGATTATGTCGACTTCTTTACTGGCCTGCCTGGCCAGGGCAGGGGAGCATCGAGATTACCCAATGGTGCGGCCCCGCTCACGGGATGCCCGACCACCCACCATACGCAGCGGGCTCCGACCATCGGAGACAGGAAAATCTAACACGGGGTCATAGCTACCTGGGGCCCCTCCACGACACTAGGAGGCTTTCACAACCTGCCGGCTACTTACCATCGAGTGCTTTTCGCGGTTTTTCAGACACCGGAACTATGTGTGATGTGGTCCCGGGACCCATCTGTGCTTCCATCCAGCCAACCATGCACTTATTTCCTCCCCTAGCTTACTCTTCTCCTACTGAGGAGGGAGTATTCAAGGCCGGGCGACCGGGACATTAACCAAGAACGTGGCTTAGGGTGAGATGACCCGGGCCTACTCCACCGGTACTCCACAACATCGACGGTTTTTGCCAGACTCTTCCGAGGCCGTACTAGGCCCCCATCCCCCGGCGTCCCGCAGGGCATATTACAGCCTGCGGCCGGCCGTTAGGCCGCTTCCCGAGGCGTCGTTTCCTCAGAGCCTAGCTACTGTGAACCCCCGCGCGGACCTGGTTTCTCCGTAACCAGAAACCGACGCGTCGGTAGCCAGACTTGCACGCCCCCGCGTGCGGAGGGAAGTAGCATGTATTTGAAAACCTTTTGATCTGTGGACATGCCTTCCGGGCCGGATTTCGTGGGTCCAACCTTAGTATGAACCACGACCGGCTTTATTACTTCGCGACCTGTTCACCGGCGCCGCCCCCGTAGCCCCCGATTTTTTACTGATTGTTTAGTTCATTCTTAGTTCGCTCGCCAGCCGCTGCTCTCCGTGGCGCCACAACTTACCCCCACGCGGAGTGCGGGCTGGCTTAGCGGTAGCAGTGGCGGCTTCGTTGTGTTTTTGTGTGCGTCTGAACTCCGTGTTGCCGGCTGTTCTGCTTGCTGCCCGCATACTTGCCAAGAGCGCAATTACTGCTGAGAGCCTTTACATTTCGTAGGCCATAAAAATCATCGCCCGCGATGGTGTATTGCTGCGTTCCGCTCTGCAAATCGAGCGGGCGCACAGCGAAGGGTATCTCATTTTTCATGTTGAGTGCATCATGAAATGATTAACAATCGGGTGAACGCTCCTGAAAAGAAGTAAGAAGTGTGCATAGCGCGCTTTTTATTGTAGATTGGCGGAAAGTAGCGCGGCTTTGCCCTGGGATGCTGCTAGGTACAGAGCAGAAACAACCGTGATGAAATTGTGCAGCTGTGCGCGCAAAAAAAAAAACGCCGCTCCAGTAGCACCAGAGCCGCGCCCACCAGTACAACCGCTCTTAGAGCTTGTTTTAGCTGCAAAACTGCTGCTCTGAGAAGTAGAAATATTACCGCTATCAGCCTTTAAGGCCCGTTCACACTTGCGAGTCGCAGAGGTCGCGCGACTGTTTTGGTCGAAAAGCGACAGTCGCAAACGGTCGCCCTGGTCGAAAAGCGACAGTCGCGGGTCAGTGGCTCAATGCTCGATTTTTCAGCCTCGCGACTGCGAGTCGCAAACCTTTGAACCAATCAGCGAGCGAGCCAAGCTTCCGGCAACGACACCGCTCGCGGGCGCGCCGGGCGACGACCTGCGCTGCTCCCAGCGGGCTGCCGTAGTCGTCGCTAAGCCTAGCCGGTTTCATATCGATGTCGCAACTGAGGGCGCATCGGATCCTGGCCAGCGGTAGTAATTAAAATGCTTCTTTTGTCACCGCTTTATTGTGAACCATGTATCATAATAATATCAAGACATGCTCGACTTCCGCGACGCCTTAAGCAGCGGGGCTAGCAGACAACAGTCGAGCCGCATGGAGCAGCAGCAGCAAAGCGGCTATGGGAAGAAATTTGCTTTTGTCGCTGTTATCCCTTCTACCAGCAACTCGGTACTGGCCAGCGATCTTCAAAAATGGTTCATTTTTTACATTCCTGTACCCAAGGGCTTGTTATGCACGCGAACAAGCAATATTTGCGCACAAGCAATATTTGCGAGCAGGCACTGAGCCCTGACAGCAGGAACTGACAACTTTCATTACATATGACGCGCTCTTAAGGTGCAAGCGCGTTTTCTTTGGTTTTCTTCGGACTTGCATTGCGCCTTCCGTTTTAGAGCGAAAATCTCAACTTCTCCCATGCTGAACCTGAAGGTGATCTGGCTCTTAAATTTGACCTATAACGGGAGGCGCGCCGCATGTGCAAAATCGGGCGTGGCAGGTGCCTCGATCTTCACAAGTCGTTGACCTGCCAGGTCAATAACTTACGACCGAACCGAGACAGCCCTCGAGCTCGTGAGAGCTTGCAGCTTCTCTTCTTCCTCGAGCACCTCAGAAGGAAGAAGGAAAGCTGCAACATTGATAGCGCATGTTGCGGCTAATCGACTCATTTTAGAGCTCCTAGTTTTATAATCAGCGACAGCAGCAAGCCAACCATCACCTGAGTGGTACGTCAGAAAAGGTGTCAGTAGGCCGGGAACAGCGCGATGTAAAGCTTCGGAGGAATGTCAGTGGTCTGAAGACTACCAGCAGATGATGCAGAAGGGCTTTTTGTGCCAGGTTCCCGCAGGTCACAGGTGGCAGTGTAGCCTCATACAGTGCGTCACAAACTTAACTTAAAGAAAAGGCCTGGTCGCATACGCGCGCGACATACTAAGATTGCCGGCGGTGGCAGGTCATAGACGGCAAGGATGGATCGCACAAATTCCACCGGTGGCAGCGCCTGTGATCCGGGTGCAGTAGTGACACTCGATGGTACCCATAAGAGATAGCGTCCGCATTAAAACTGGCAGGTGGTGGTTAAATTATTGATATGGTCGCGTGAGGTTGCTCGGGAAGAGCACCCTAGATCACACTGCTCAACCTCTGCTCTACGCCGGTATAAGGACTCCCATTGAGCTATGAATTTCTTAAGTAGAGAAAGAACAATTCTGCATATATGGGCATCAACCCATTAGCTATCGCGTCATACCCTTAATTCGGAGCACGGGCTCCGGGCTTTTGATAGAGGTGCCGGGTTCGGTCCCCAGTGCCGCCGGGTACTCACCGGTTTGTTAATGGGTACAAGATTTCCCCCCGCCTACTGCTCGGCTCTTCTGGGGTGAGATGCTTGGGAAAAGGGTCTTGGACCAAACCGTTGCCTTTCAAGAAGTTATCGTGCAGATCAGAAGGGCTACGGCGGCGGATACGTAGAGCCATGCAGAGGTAGAATTGCCAGCTGCATGCCATCGTGTTACATCACGCTGCAGCGCGCGACGACTGCGTTCCCGAAATGAGACGGCAGGCTTACTCCTACTCACACGTAAGCAGTCTTAAGTGTCTCTGCCGAGCTTTTCTTTTTTTTCCTCTATCGAGATGCGCTCAGGATAGTGGTAAATTGCTGCCTACGAACAGAGTCGTGAGAAATTCGCCTTTGTCACTACCGACGGCCTCTACACCAATTGAAAGTCATGTCTTACGACCTCTGCAATGCCCCTGCGACCTTCGAGCGCGTATGATGGACTCACTATAGCGTGGCTTCAGATGGACGACATGGCTCTGCATAAATGACGTCATTGCTTCTCATCCAGTTTCTAAAATCCCCTCTCCTGTCTTGCTACCATTCTTGCTGTCTTCCGCCGCGCCAAGCTTCAAGTCAGCTCCAAAAAATGACGCCTCGGACGGCGTCAAATCAAGGTCCTCGGTCACTCGGTCGCTGGCACCCGAAGCTGATGAAGTTCGTGCCGTCCGCAAGTTTCCCTGACCGCATTCCTCCAGTGATATACGCAGTCTGCTCGGCAACCCCTCACTCTTGCTTTCGCCTGTGCGTCTATAAATTCGTGGAACTGTTTCCAATTCTCAGCCGTCAGAAATCTATGCTGCTAACGTGTGTTTATTTGCTGGAGACTCCTCTTGATTCTGTGGCGTCAATAGGACACAAGTCATGAGCACAAGCTATCTGTTTCACTGAGCAGACTTTCACAGAGGAAATCTCATAATATTAAATTGGTCACGAGGAAAAGGGAAGGCTACCATACTCCTGAAGGACTACCCTTTCCCATGAGGCCTCGACCCATAGAGTTTCTTACTATTACCTAGAGGGAAAGCTGGCGACCCCTCTATGGGAGTTTGCATCTTGGAAAAAACAGCGCTAAACGAAAGGACAACGAAAAAGAGTACAACAGGACAGGCGCTGTCCCAACATAACATGTACCAACTAGCTCAACTCTCCGTTTTATGGGAGTTTGCATGGAGACCCCTCGAGGCCACTTCAGCCACCATGGGCGCTCAAAGCATCATGGGGCGGTGAGCTACCGACTGCAGAACTGCAACTTTTGGCCAAAAAATAATAGAAAAATAAAGCTGTTAGATCACTACGAATGTCCTAACATTCAATATCTTGTCTAATGATTGCAACAAACGAGCAGAAAAGCATTTAAGTGCAAAGTTTGCCCAAAATAAGAGATGACTAGCTTTCCTATTGGCCAAGTGATGAACACTAAAAAACTAATATGGCGTAATTAACAGGCGCATTTTTAAAAGTAAATATGTTTTGAAATAAAATGTTGTTGCTTAGATACTTTAAGTTTAAGAGGTTTTTTAATGGCATTTCGGAAGAGTAAAACCTTTTATTGGCGTCGTGTGTCGTCGCGTTTTCATTACTATGGCTTTTGCACACTGCGTTCGCGCGAAAGTCGTCTGCGCGCACACGAACAGCGTTTTTGGAATGAAACATCTTAGTAATGACACTTCGTGTTCCTGAAAAACTAAGACTGTCTCGAAACAAGTAGCTCACCGCCCCATGATGCTTTGAGCGTCCATGGTGGCTGAAGTGCAGCGCCGCCAGCTTTCCCTCTAGGTAATAGTAAGAAACTATGCCTCAACCAATCTCGCGTTTTCTTAGCACTTGTTGCTGCCTTCGCCGTTCTACATGTCGTGGACCATTCCAGCCCTTCTGCAACTACGGAACTCCGCCCCGACACAAGTATGCACGGTATTGTAGTCATCCTTGCTCAGCGGCTATACCATCACCACCATGTGACCGACTATGCCAGCCGCCTTTTGTCTCCCTCCGAGAACGGGAGTGCCTCGTACTTTCTCAGGCGCTAACATAATTCCGTCGCTGTTTGTTTGGGAGGTCCTCGTGTGTTCCTATAGGGACCATAACGCCTTCAGCTGCTGGTCTTTATCGTTCTCTTCGCCTCTGTTGCCGCTTGCGAGCTGACCGAACCCCCTTCAAGCCTTGTGGCCACCTTCAGCTGATCTACATTGCGACTAATTTGTTTTTCCGTGTTGTCCTCGACTTTCTTAGACCTTTTCGCACATTCATAATCATACGTTTCCAGGCAACAATTTTTTTCCTGGTATCTACACCATAGTAAACCGAGTACACGCTTAGGCTCTGCCAACGTGCCAACCGACCTAGCCCTGTCTCTCCTCAGCACCGTCAGAGAGAAGGTGCATGAGAGAGAGAATAGAGATAAGGGAACAGATCCAGAGGAAGAAGTCGGTGAACAAAGCAATGTGTCAGTTATTGTTATCGAGGCTCGCACCTGTCAGTGCCGCTATCTCTGTGCTTCGTGCGCGCCAACAAATGCTGAACCGGACGTGATAACGAAACGTCATGAATCAGTCAAGCAACGACGCCAGCTCTACAGTAGCCGTGCTTGGCGTTAGGCTACCTACTTTCCGGACTGGTGATCCAGAACGTTGGTCTCCGCAAACAGAATCACAGCCGCACGCCGCATCACAACCGACAGCACTATCACGACGTGGTGGGCAGCCTTCGCGACAGCCAATGAAATGTGAGACCTGCTCCTTTACCCATCGGCAGAAAATGCTTACAGGACGAAGAGACGCTGATTCGTCACGTCACCCTTTCACAGTTGTACCTTCTTGAGCAGCTACAACGCGGAGCGACCTGGTCGACAGCGTTGCTTGACATGCATCAGCTGACCGGCACCCCGACAGGTATCGACAGCCTTGTTCTGCGAGAATTGCTTCAGCAGACGCTTCCCTCACGAGTGTGAATTGGGATCACCTTGCATGGCGAGACTGACCTCACCAAGAAAGCCGAGCTTGCCGACAGGCTTATGCCGATCGCCACACCGTAAGTCGCGGCTGAAAACGCCGAAGTGCTTCCCGCTAATTCTTTGCCAAGACAAAAAAATTAGGAGTCACTTTGGCGACTAAAGTGGTGCAAGGCGAAAGCCTTAGTACAGCATTCTGTCACGAATGTGGTTGTGAATGATGATTCAAGTGCTGCCAGCGAATGACGCGTCCATTGGCTGTCTGCGTGTGTTACTGATGTCTGGTTAACATGTTAAGCTTCGCCTGTAAGAGTGGAACGCGACAGCGTCTTGCAACGCTGCCAGGGAGTCCACAGAACGCCATCGCCAATTCGGCTGTAAGCCTTGCTGGACGGTAAATTTATTTTTTGAGGAAAGGAAATGTATCTATCTCGCATATCTGGGTGGACACCTGCACCTCGCCGTAAGGGAAAGGGGGAAGATGGGAGTGAACGAAGACGCCGTATTAGCTAGACGCGCCTTTGTTCATTCCAAACCATTCAGCTGGCATTACGGAGTGGCTAGCGTGCTTGTATCGCACTCCACAGACCCTGGTTCGATTCCCCAACTCGACCAATTTCGTTCTCGGTTTTATTGATTTATGCGGTCTAACTAGAAAGGTTAATTAGGCTATTTCATATTTATATTATTGCATTTCTATCCATCGTGTTCTGTCATTCACCTGTCAATTGTTGGAACTGTCTAGAATGTTCGACACAACGTATATGTAACGAGCAACGTCGAACTGAGTGGGGAAGTGCGTGGTGGTGGAGCGAACGCGGTTTCGTACTTATCTGTTTTTGTCAGCAGCGTCTTCTTCCGCGGACGCTGTTGTCGCTGCGGCGCGCGTCTTTCTTTTCTTTTCCTCTTTCTTCTGACCTCTTCATTCTCCTCAATCTTCATTAGGCTAATTGATTAATTAAGCAATTAACTAAACTCAGTCCAACTTAGTTGGAGCATCACTATACGATCCCTTTGATTGGTTGCATGGTTACTAGCCAAGGTACAATTGGCTCCATTTGAAATTCGCGCACTGTGACGTCACGAGCATTTCGACCAATTGAAAAGCGTGACATTTTCTGTCGACAACTCCAGCTTACAACGATGAGGCATTAAAGGCTTCCGCCTTAATATCTCCACGGGACCATGGCCGCTCTGCAAGCAACTGGCAGCCAAAAATCACGACAGAGTACCGCACCACCGCAAAAGCAGAACTAGTACCACCACAAAGTACGGCAATACTTCACGGAGCTGTTTGTCACTTTTAGACAAGTCTGTAAACAGGACGGGCCAGGATTGAGGCCGACCATTACAGCACCCCCGCCTATCCACCAGTCGGTTTATTTCGCGACCAATACCGAGCGCGTCATCCGTTTCCTGATCTACATAGAAGCGGAACTCAGCGTAGAACAGACGTCGCCGGCCGATTGCAAACAACCTCGTGCATCACTGCTACAAGCCTTCATCACTACGATATAGTGCCTAGAATATACTATAACTACGACAATAGCGTCGTGCGGGCACCGTCTAATCTCGTTGGACTTTGGCTTCAAGACGATATTTCGGTGGGTGCTTGTCGTGGTGGACGTCACATTTGCTTCGTACTGATTGTCGGTGTCCGCAAACGGCGGCTACAAGATACGCTGTAGAAAGCACAAGTGCACGGGAAACCGTCCAAACATCCCGCCCTTCAGCCCCAAGCTCTTCGCACCGCCGGCCGCTGCCCGCGTCAACGCCATACCTCCGCGTGTTGTCCGGAATATGATACGGCTGCCGCTGGCCGTATCAGCCCAACAGTTTACCTCGCGAGCTAGCGAATACTAGGGCGGAGACATTATTTGCGAGTGAAAAACACGACTGACACGAAATACGCGCGTCAGATCAGACTTTCAGAAATGCGCGTTGCGCATTGTTGTTGTTGCCTTGGTGGCATGGCACATAGCCTCGACGGGGGATTGGCCAGGGTTCAGTGAGGAGAGCCACAAGAAGGTAAACTGGGGCCAAGCTAATGGCTTAACTTTGATTGCTAAGCCAATGATGTAACTTTGGGTAAGAATTCAGAGGAATTATCTTTATAGGTCTCCCACTGGTCCTTAGATTCTATTGATAGTGCCCCAGGGAGAGTCTGACAGCATTTCCATAATATATATTAGAGCGTGGCCCTAACTTTGTATCTTTTACATTTTTCTGACAACTGTTCCTAGTATATGACGCTCATTATTGGCGGATAGGGGAATATGTTTGTTTTTAGGCGACGCCAGTAGACGGCCTGACTTTTAATGAGTGATTTGGCGGCCGGCGGGTACCTTGCTCATCCCAGTCTGTAGTGTTGGAGGATATCTCTGTACATATATCTCTGAGGATATCTCTGTAAATCTCTGTATGACCGCAGGCAGTACCGCTCCGTGTAGCCTTCAACCAGCCCAGCCACCCGTTCTGAACGTGAGTCCTAGAGCTAATTCGTGGGCGGTTTCGTTTCCGGCTAGCGAGGCGTGTGCGCAGGACCAGAGATCCTGAATATTTCTGCTTTCTTTGACTGTCTGCAGGGTTCGTCTCGCTCCAGGACAGATCCTTCCTCTCGCGAACCTCGTCACTGTCGCTAACTATGATCTTGTCAGTTGTAATTGCTACAGCTAAAGCTACGACAGTTTCTTCTGCCGTTTTTGTGTTGTCCGCACGGACACTAGCACTGGCAATTAAGTGAGCTTCTGCGTTGACTGCGGCACGAGTCATCCTCTCATTGCGTGCGTCGGCTGCGTCAACGTAGGTCACGTCCTGTGAATTTAGGAGGCGCTTCTCTAGGCCCTCGGCTCTTTTTTCCCTGCGCTCTTTATGATGCACGGGGTGCATGCTTTTTAGCAATGGTGGGATCATTAGTTTATTCCACACTTCTCGCACCACCCCGCTCGCACCACTTCAACCTCTTGCTTCAACATCATATACCATTCGGCCTCCCTCGCGGTGATACTACACTGTTGTGCCGCCTGTGGCTGGGAGTGGCGTTCACAAGCGCCTATTCCAATCTCATCGCAATGGCAGACTCTCCAGCATGTGACCAGTGCGGTTGTGATGAAACGATCGGACACCTCCTCTGTGACGCCCTCGCTTTGAGCGAGAGGGCGGTTTTCTGACTGCTACTCTGTACCGCTTGGACTCGTGTTCTCTAACAGAGTCCAACGTTCTGGGTCTTGTACACAACCTTCCTCACAAAGGAAAGCGGTGAAAGCGCTCCTGAGATTCTTAATGGACTCGGGGTTGTATTCCCGTCTATAATATTTAATCTTCGAAAAACGTAGCGCGAAAAACAAGACACAGGTAAGGTGAAGACAGGACACGAGCGCCCAGTTAGCTTACTTGTGTATAATATTAAGGCGGAAGCCTTTAATGCCTCATCGTTGTAAGCAGGAGTTGTCGACAGAAAATGTCACGCTTTTCAATTGGTCGAAATGCTCGTGACGTCACAGTGCGCGAATTTCAAATGGGGCCAATTATACTTTGGCCAGTAACCACGCAACCAATCAAAGGGATCGTATACTGATGCTCCAACTAAGTGGGATTGAGTTTAGTTAATTGCTTAATTAATCAATTAGCCTAATTCAGATAGAGGAGAATGAAGAGGTCAGAAGACAGAGGAAAAGAAAAGAAAGACGCGGGTCGCAGCGACAACAGCGTCCGCGGAAGGAGACGCTGCTGAAAAAACAGATAAGTACGAAGCCGCGTTCGCTCCACCACCACGCACTTCCCCACTCAGTTCGACGTTGCTCGTTTCATATACGTTGTGTCGAACATCCTAGACAGTTCCAACATTTGACAGGTGAATGACAGAACACGATGGATAGAAACACAATGATATAAATATGAAATAGCCTAATTAACCTTTCTAGTTAGACCGCATAAATCAATAAAACCGAGAACGAAATTGGTCGAGTTGTGGAATCGAAACAGGGTCTCCGGAGTGCGATACGAGCACGCTAGCCACTCCGTGATGCCAGCTGAATGGTTTGGAATGAACAAAGGCGCGTCTAGCTAATACGGCGTCTTCGTTCACTCCCATCTTCCCCTTTCCCTTACGGCGAGGTGCAGGTGTCCACCCAGATATGCGAGAGAGATACATCTCCTTTCCTCAAAAATAAATTTACCGTCCAGCAATGCGTACAGCCGAATTGGCGATGGCGTTCTGTGGACTCCCTGGCAGCGTTGCAAGACGCTGTCGCGTTCCACTGTTACAGGCGAAGCTTAACATGTTAACCACACATCAGTAACACACGCAGACAGCCAATGGACGCGTCATTCGATAGTAGCAATTGAATCATCATTCACAACCACATTCGTGGCAGAATGCTGTACTCAGGCTTTCGCCTTGCACCACTTTTAGTCGCCAAAGTGACTCCTAATTTTTTAAGTTTTCAGTGCGCGCCCTCGGTCCCCGTGACATAGTGGTCGCTGGACACTTAGAAAACTCATTTCATTGCCGCTATTTTTCCTTTTTTCCCCTTTGTTCCCCTCGCCAAGCGTAGGGTAGCCAACCGGGCATCGCCTGGTTAACCTCCCTGCCTTTCCGTCCATTTCTCTCTCTCTCTCTCTCGCAGCCTGTCGACTTTCCCTCCCGCTGTACTTCATATGAGACGGCCAGCCTAAAATTTTTCTGCCATTGGGGCTGCTTGCCTGTCTCTGGTATGGGGAGGTCCTGACTCGTATTATTTTCACTGGGGTGTTGTGCACTCCTAGATTCCACAGTTTTTCTGTTCTGGCGCGGACGGGGAGTGGCGACGATCCAACACCACTATGGATTGTTCGTCTCCGGCTTCGCAGCAAGGTGTCGACTTTGCTCGATATGGTGATCGATAGCCGCGCCGCAAAAAAGTGATTCCCCTCATGCGAAAAGGAGGAAGAAGAGGACAGACTTTTTTAGTGAGAAGCATGGAGGAAAGAAAACTGGAAGGAAAGCGTTACGTCATGCGGCCGGCGACTGGAAGCCAACGTACTTGGAACCGTTCGCTTTCCTCCTACGGGAGCACCAAAGGCGGCCTAACATGATGGGTGACTCGCTGCCTTAGATAATAAAATTCGCCACAGGCTGTCACAGGGTTCACTGTCTCCTTTTTTTTTCATGATTAAGCTTTAAATTTGTCACCTGACACTTCCTCCAGAGTTTTTATTTCTCGATGGACGCTGGCGCCCCTCGTGGGCGAGATGCGAAAAATCCGGAGAGTGAGAGAGAATAAACTGCACTTCAGAGAAAATAATGCGGCACTTGCAGAAGGTGTCTTAATTCCAGGACTCCAGTGGCTTTTGGGACCAACGGAGCCCGAAGGCGATAGAGACGCAGGTCGGTATTAACCGCTTCGATATCATCCGTGCGCATCGAGGGAATATTGGTAATTTTCACGCCCTGGAGGAGACACGAAAGACGAAACAAGGAACAACCAACACAAGCTCTGTTGGCCAAGTTGGTGGTGATTCATTCTTAAACAGCGCGGGAAGACTAGACAGACGAAAGAAGAAAGTACAGCGCTTGCTCTGCGTGTTGTTTCTTTCGTCTGTCCTTTGACAACATGCCCAACAGCATTTGTTTTTCGTGTCATTCATTTCGTCTGTCCAGGGTTCCCCGCCATTTAACAATTATTCAGTAGCACCTTGCCCAACAGCGCTTCTGTGGCGTATTCTTTCTTTCGTCTGCCCTGTCATCCCACGCCATTTAAGAACGAGTCAGTGCCAACTTGTCCAACAGAGCTTCTGTTGCGTATTCTTTCTTTCGTCTACCCTGTCTTCCCCCGCCATTTAACAAAGAGTCAGTGCCAACTTGTCCAACAGAGCTTCTATTGCGTATTCTTTCTTTCGTCTGCCCTGTCTTCCCACGCCATTTAGGAATGAGTCAGTGCCAACTTGTCCAACAGAGCTTCTGTTGCGTATTCTTTCTTTCGTCTGCCCTATCTTCCCACGCCATTTAACAATGAGTCAATGCCAACTTGTCCAACAGAGCTTCTGTTGCATATTCTTTCTGTTGTCTACCCTGTCTTCCCCCGCCATTTAACAATGAGTCAGTGCCAACTTTCCCAAAAGAGCTTCTGTTGCGTATTCTTTCTTTCGTCTACCCTGTCTTCCCCCGCCATTTAACAATGAGTCAGTGCCAACTTGTCCAACAGAGCTTCTATTGCGTATTCTTTCTTTCGTCTGCCCTGTCTTCCCACGCCATTTAGAACGAGTCAGTGCCAACTTGCCCAACAGTGCTTCTATTGCGTATTCCTTCTTTCGTCTGCCCTGTCTTCCCACGCCATTTAGGAATGAGTCAGTGCCAACTTCTCCAACCGAGCTTCTGTTGCGTATTCTTTCTTTCGTCTGCCCTGTCTTCCCACGCCATTTAACAATGAGTCAGTGCCAACTTGCCCAACAGAGCTTCTGTTGCGTATTCTTTTTTTCACCTGCCCTGTCTTCCCACGCCATTTAACAATGAGTCAGCGCCAACTTGTCCAACAGAGCTTCTATTGCGTATTCTTTCTTTCGTCTACCCTGTCTTCCCCCACCATTTAACAATGAGTCAGTGCCAACTTGTCCAACAGAGCTTCTGTTCCGTATTCTTTCTTTCGCCTACCCTGTCTTCCCCTGCCATTTAACAATGAGTCAGTGCCAACTTGTCCAACAGAGCTTCTGTTGCGTATTCTTTCTTTCGTCTGCCCTGTGTTCCCACGCCATTTAGAACGAGTCAGTGCCAACTTGCCCAACAGTGCTTCTGTTGCGTATTCTTTCTTTTGTCTGCCCTGTCTTCCCACGCCATTTAACAATGAGTCAGTGCCAACTTGCCCAACAGAGCTTCTGTTGCGTATTCTTTCTTTCGTCTGCCCTGTCTTCCCACGCCATTTAACAATGAGTCAGTGCCAACTTGCCCAACAGAGCTTCTGTTCGGTATATTTTTTATCGCCTGCCCTGTCTTTCCACGCGTTTAACAATGAGTCAGTGCCAACTTGTCCAACAGTGCTTCTGTTGCGTATTCCTTCTTTCGTCTGCCCTGTCTTCCCACGCCATTTAACAATGAGTCAGTGCCAACTTTCCCAACAGAGCTTCTATTGCGTATTCTTTCTTTCGTCTACCCTGTCTTCCCCCGCCAGTTAACAATGAGTCAGTGCCAACTTGTCCAACAGTGCTTCTATTGCGTATTCCTTCTTTCGTCTGCCCTGTCTTCCCACGCCATTTAGGAATGAGTCAGTGCCAACTTCTCCAACCGAGCTTCTGTTGCGTATTCTTTCTTTCGTCTGCCCTGTCTTCCCACGCCATTTAACAATGAGTCAGTGCCAACTTGTCCAACAGAGCTTCTGTTGCTTATTCTTTTTTTCGCCTGCCCTGTCTTCCCACGCCATTTAACAATGAGTCAGTGCCAACTTGTCCAGCAGAGCTTCTGTGTGTATTTTTCTTTCGTCTGCCCTGTCTTCCCACGCCATTTAACAATGAGTCAGTGCCAACTTGCCCAACAGAGCTTCTGTTGCGTATTCTTTTTTTCGCCTGCCCTGTCTTCCCACACCATCTAACAATGAGTCAGTGCCAACTTGCCCAACAGAGCTTCTGTTGCGTATTCTTTTTTTCGCCTGCCCTGTCTTCCCACGCCATTTAACAATGAGTCAGTGCCAACTTGTCCAACAGTGCTTCTGTTGCATACTGTTTCTTTCGTCCGCCCTGTCTTCGCCCGCGATTTAACAATGAGTCAGTGCCAACTTGTCCAGCAGAGCTTCTGTTGTGTATTCTTTCTTTCGTCTGCCCTGTCTTCCCATGCCATTTAACAATGAGTCAGTGCCAACTTGCCCAACAGAGCTTCTGTTGCGTATTCTTTTTTTCGCCTGCCCTGTCTTCCCACGCCATTTAACAATGAGTCAGTGCCAACTTGTCCAACAGTGCTTCTGTTGCGTACTGTTTCTTTCGTCCGCCCTGTCTTCGCCCGCGATTTAACAATAAGTCAGTGCCAACTTGTCCAGCAGACCTTCTGTTGTGTATTCTTTCTTTCGCCTGCCCTGTCTTCCCACGCCATTTAACAATAAGTCAGTGCCAACTTGTCCAGCAGAGCTTCTGTTGTGTATTCTTTCTTTCGTCTGCCCTGTCTTCCCACGCCATTTAGCAATGTGTCAGTGCCAACTTGTCCAGCAGAGCTTCTGTTGTGTATTCTTTGTTTCGTCTGCCCTGTCTTCCCGCGCCATTTAACAATCAGTCAGTGCCAACTTGTCCAGCAGAGCTTCTGTTGTGTATTCTTTCTTTCCTCTACCCTGTCTTCCCACGCCATTTAGCAATGAGTCAGTGCCAACTTGTCCAGCAGAGCTTCTGTTGTGTATTCTTTCTTTCGTCCGCCCTGTCTTCGCCCGCGATTTAACAATGAGTCAGTGCCAACTTGTCCAGCAGAGCTTCTGTTGTGTATTCTTTCTTTCGCCTGCCCTCTCTTCCCACGCCATTTAACAATGAGTCAGTGCCAACTTGCCCAACAGTGCTTCTGTTGCGTATTCTTTCTTTCGTCTGCCCTGTCTTCCCACGCCATTTAGCAATGAGTCAGTGCCAATTTGCTCAACAGAGCTTCTGTTGCGTATTCTTTCTTTCGTCTGCCCTGTCTTCCCACGCCATTTAGCAATGAGTCAGTGCCAACTTGTCCAGCAGAGCTTCTGTTGTGTATTCTTTCTTTCGTCTGCCCTGTCTTCCCCCACCATTTAACAATGAGTCAGTGCCAACTTGTCCAGCAGAGCTTCTGTTGTGTATTCTTTCTTTCGTCTGCCCTGTCTTCCCACGCCATTTAACAATGAGTCAGTGCCAACTTGCCCAACAGTGCTTCTGTTGCGTACTGTTTCTTTCGTCCGCCCTGTCTTCGCCAGCGATTTAACAATGAGTCAGTGCCAACTTGTCCGGCAGAGCTTCTGTTGTGTATTCTTTCTTTCGCCTGCCCTGTCTTCCCACGCCATTTAACAATGAGTCAGTGCCAACTTGCCCAACAGAGCTTCTATCGCGTATTCTTTCTTTCGTCTACCCTGTCTTCCCACGCCATTTAACAATGAGTCAGTGCCAACTTGCCCAACAGAGCTTCTGTTGCATATTCTTTTTTTCGCCTTCGCGGTCTTCCCACGCCATTTAACAATGAGTCAGTGCCAACTTGCCCAACAGTGCTTCTGTTGCGTACTGTTTCTTTCGTCCGCCCTGTCTTCGCCCGCGATTTAACAATGAGTCAGTGCCAACTTGTCCAGCAGAGCTTCTGTTGTGTATTCTTTATTTCGCCTGCCCTGTCTTCCCACGCCATTTAACAATGAGTCAGTGCCAACTTGCCCAACAGTGCTTCTGTTGTGTATTCTTTCTTTCGTCTGCCCTGTCTTCCCACGCCATTTAACAATAAGTCAGTGCCAACTTGCCCAACAGAGCTTCTGTTGCGTATTCTTTTTTTCGCCTTCCCTGTCTTCCCACACCATTTACCAATGAGTCAGTGCCAACTTGTCCAACAGTGCTTCTGCTGCGTACTGTTTCTTTCGTCCGCCCTGTCTTCGCCCGCGATTTATCAATGAGTCAGTGCCAACTTGTCCGGCAGAGCTTCTGTTGTGTATTCTTTCTTTCGCCTGCCCTGTCTTCCCACGCCATTTAACAATGAGTCAGTGCCAACTTGCCCAACAGAGCTTCTATCGCGTATTCTTTCTTTCGTCTACCCTGTCTTCCCCCACCATTTAACAATGAGTCAGTGCCAACTTGTCCAACAGAGCTTCTGTTCCGTATTCTTTCTTTCGTCTACCCTGTCTTCCCCCGCCATTTAACAATGAGTCAGTGCCAACTTGTCCAACAGAGCTTCTATTGCGTATTCTTTTTTTCGTCTACCCTGTCTTCCCCCCCCCATTTAACAATGAGTCAGTGCCAACTTGTCCAACAGAGCTTCTGTTCCATATTCTTTCTTTCGTCTACCCTGTCTTCCCCCACCATTTAACAATGAGTCAGTGCCAACTTGTCCAACAGAGCTTCTGTTCCGTATTCTTTCTTTCGTCTACACTGTCTTCCCCCGGCATTTAACAATGACTCAGTGCCAACTTGCCCAACAGTGCTTCTGTTGCGTATTCTTTCTTTCGTCTGCCCTGTCTTCCCACGCCATTTAACAATGAGTCAGTGCCAACTTTCCCAACAGAGCTTCTGTTGCGTATTCTTTATTTTGTCTGCCCTGTCTTCCCACGCCATTTAACAATGAGTCAGTGCCAACTTGCCCAACAGAGCTTCTGTTGCGTATTCTTTTTTTCGCCTGCCCTCTCTTTCCACGCCATTTAACAATGAGTCTGTGCCAACTTGTCCAACAGTGCTTCTGTTGCGTATTCCTTCTTTCGTCTGCCCTGTCTTCCCACGCCATTTAACAATGAGTCAGTGCCAACTTGCCCAACAGAGCTTCTGTTGCGTATTCTTTTTTTCGCCTTCCCTGTCTTCCCACGCCATTTAACAATGAGTCAGTGCCAACTTGTCCAACAGTGCTTCTGTTGCGTACTGTTTCTTTCGTCCGCCCTGTCTTCGCCCGCGATTTAACAATGAGTCAGTGCCAACTTGTCCAGCAGAGCTTCTGTTGTGTATTCTTTCTTTCGCCTGCCCTCTCTTCCCACGCCATTTAACAATGAGTCAGTGCCAACTTGCCCAACAGTGCTTCTGTTGCGTATTCTTTCTTTCGTCTGCCCGGTCTTCCCACGCCATTTAACATTGAGTCAGTGCCAATTTGCCCAACAGAGCTTCTGTTGCGTATTCTTTCTTTCGTCTGCCCTGTCTTCCCACGCCATTTAACAATGAGTCAGTGCCAACTTGTCCAACAGGGCTTCTGTTGCGTACTGTTTCTTTCGTCCGCCCTGTCTTCACCCGCGATTTAACAATGAGTCAGTGCCAACTTGTCCAGCAGAGCTTCTGTTGTGTATTCTTTCTTTCGTCTGCCCTGACTTCCCACGCCATTTAACAATGAGTCACTGCCAACTTGCCCAACAGAGCTTCTGTTGCGTATTCTTTTTTTGGCCTGACCTGTCTTCCCACGCCATTTAACAATGAGTCAGTGCCAACTTGCCCAACAGAGCTTCTGTTGCGTATTCTTTTTTTCGCCTGCCCTTTCTTCCCACGCCATTTAACAATGAGTCAGTGCCAACTTGTCCAACAGTGCTTCTGTTGCATACTGTTTCTTTCGTCCGCCCTGTCTTCGCCCGCGATTTACAAATGAGTCAATGCCAACTTGTCCAGCAGAGCTTCTGTTGTGTATTCTTTCTTTCATCTGCCCTGTCTTCCCGTGCCATTTAACAATGAGTCAGTGCCAACTTGCCCAACAGAGCTTCTGTTGCGTATTCTTTCTTTCGCCTTCCCCGTCTTCCCACACCATTTAATAATGAGTCAGTGCCAACTTGTCCAACAGTGCTTCTGTTGCGTACTGTTTCTTTCGTCCGCCCTGTCTTCGCCCGAGATTTAACAATGAGTCAGTGCCAACTTGTCCAGCAGAGCTTCTGTTGTGTATTCTTTCTTTCGCCTGCCCTATCTTCCCACGCCATTTAGCAATGAGTCAGTGCCAACTTGTCCAACAGTGCTTCTGTTGCATACTGTTTCTTTCGTCCGCCCTGTCTTAGCCCGCGATTTAAGAGTCAGTGCCAACTTGTCCAGCAGAGCTTCTGTTGGGTATTCTTTCTTTCGTCTTCCCTGTCTTCCCACGACATTTAACAATGAGTCAGTGCCAACTTGCCCAACAGAGCTTCTGTTGCGTATTCTTTCTTTCGTCTCGAAAAACTAGCCACCCTGTATACGCAATGCCTTGTGACCTCAAGCGTACCTAGAGCTTGGAAAAACGCTAACATTACCTTAATTCTTAAGAAAGGAGACGCCAAGGACTTGAAGAATTACCGAGCGATCAGCTTACTTCTGTTGCCTACAAGGTATTTACTAAGGTAATCGCTAATAGGGTCAGGACAGCCTTAGACTTCAATCAACCAAATGACCAGGCAGGCTTTCGTAAAGGATACTTGACAATGGACCATATTCACGCAATCAATCAGGTGATAGAGAAATGCACAAAATATAACCAGCCCCTATATATAGCGTTCATTGATTACGAGAAAGCATTCGACTCAGTGGAAACCTCAGCAGTCATGGAGGGATTGCGGAATCAGGGTGTATAAGAGTGTTATGTGAAAATATTGGAAGATATTTGTAACGATTGCACAGCTACCATAGTTCTCCATAAAGTCAGCAAAAAAATTCCAATAAGGAAAGGTGTCAGGCAGGGAGACACGATCTCGCCTATGCTATTCACTGCCTGTTTACAGGAGGTATTCCGGGCCCTCAAATGGGAACAGTTGGGGATAAGAGTTAATGGAGAATACCTAAGTAATCTGCGATTCGCTGATGACACTGCCTTGCTAAGTCACTCCGGACATGAACTGCAAAACATGATCAATGAATTAGACAGGCAAGCAGAACGGTGGGGCTAAAAATTAACATGCAGAAAAGCAAAGTAATGTTCAACAGCCTAGCAAAGGAACCGCAGTTCGCAGTTGGTAACCAAGTGCTAGAATTAGTAACAGAATATGTCTATTTAGAACAGGTAGTGACAGCTGATCCAGATCATGAGAGGGGAATAACTAGAAGAATAAGAATAGGGTAGAGCGCATATGAAAGGTTATCTCAGATCATGAATGGCATTTTACCAATATCCCTCAAGAGAAAAGTATACAACAGGTGTATCTTACCGGTTCTCACCTATGGGGCAGAAACGTGGAGGCTAACAAAGAGGGTTCAGCTTAAGTTAAGGAAAACGCAGCGAGCTATGGAAAGAAAAATGATAGGTGTAACGTTAAGAGATCGGAAGCGGGCGGAGTGGGTGAAAGAACAAACGCGCGTTAATGATATCCTAGTTGAAATCAAGAGGAAGAAGTGGGCTTGGGCAGGGCATGTAATGCAAACGCAAGATAACCGCTGGTCCTGAACTGTAACGGAGTGGATTCTAAGAGAAAGCAAACGTAGCAGGGGGCAGCAGAAAATTAGGTGGGCGGTTAAGATTAGGAAGCTTACGGGGATACGGTAGCCGCAACTGGCGAAGGAGAGGGTTAATTGGAGAGACATGGGAGAGGCCTTTGCCGTGCAGTGGGCGTAGTCAGGCTGATGATGATGATGATGAGTACCAACTTGGCCAACAGAGCTCCTGTTGCGTATTCTTTCTTTCGTATGTCCTGTCTTCTAGTGCCATTTAACAATCAATCAGTAGCAACTTGCGCCACTCACAGCCTGAATTAATAGTGGAGTGAGGCTGTTGCTGCGAAGTGCAGCTATAGCAACGAGTAGCAACATTTTCAGGGTATTCAAACAATGAAGCGGCCTTCCAAAGGCTTAAGCAATGTACAAAACTTCTTTCTTCCCGATTCTTTTGAATCGGGAACCTAGCTTTGATAACCACACATCTCCGAAGCTAGCGGTGATGGCTACACAGAGGCCACCACATCTCTTCCAAATTCGGTAGAAAGGAGGCGAAGACACCGGTGCAGTCAAAAGAGTTCAGGCCACTGTGCCGGCGCTGTGGTTACTTGGATCAGTCAGCCACCCGTCCCACGAGAACAATAGGGGAGGGGGTTGAGCAAACTCCGGATCCGACGCCAGGACATGGAAAAAAATATCTAGTAGGTCAACCGCGGCTGGCTTAACCAATAGCGTTGGCTGCTACGGGGCGTGGGTGAAGAGGGCTGCAAAAGTGTTCCGCACCTGGCCTATAACAGCATGCCTCTACGTTCCTTTCTGCACCTGTCGCAGTGGTTCACGCAATAAAGTGGTGGTGCGGGAGGGAAAGACCATTCTCCGGTCTCAGTCTGCCCTTTCGCTGTATGTCGTGGTGGCTGGCACAATTTTTATGCGAAGCATACTACTTTAGCTACCACTTGAGCCCTTCACCGTGGTTATGCGCCTCCAAATCACGTGATACATGACGTCACACCACGTGACACGATGACGTCATGACAGTGGAGAAACGGGGGCCCACCTCGCCCCATCGCTGTGGTTGTGCGCCTCCAAATCACGTCATACATGACGTCACACCACGTGACACGATGATGTCACGACAGTGGAGAAACGGGGGCCCACCTCGCGCCGTCGCTGTGGTTGTGCGCCTCCAAATCACGTGATACATGACGTCACACCACGTGACACGATGACGTCACGACAGTGGAGAAGCGGGGGCCCACCTCGCGCCATCGCTGTGGTTGTGCGCCTCCAAATCACGTGACACAATGATGCCACACCACGTGACACGATGACGTCACGACAGTGGATGGATGGATGGAAAAACTTTATTGTCAATAAATTGGTGTTCTTGACCCTTACGGGTCACTGGGCGCCGTGGTCGATCCTTGGTCCAGGATGCCGCACTTGACTGCTGCCATCGTGGCTCGCCGCACAAGGAATCGTTGCGCTTCCTCGTCCTCGCTGGCCAGCAAGTGCTCCCACTGCATCACACTCGGGTTTATTCTTGGCTCTAAGTCTGCCTTAGGGCAGGTCCATGTGATATGTTCTAATGTAGGTTTACCCTGACACCACGGACATTCGTCTGCATATTGTGTAGGGAAAATCTTGTGCAGTTTGTGAAGGTGTGGGTAGGTACCGGTTTGTAGTCTGCGCCAGTCTACCGCCTCCTCTTTGGTGAGCCTTTTGTGTGGGGCTGGGTAGCATTTCCGCTGACCCCTGTAATGGTCGAGTATATCTGAGTACGTGGGGGTAACTGGAGAAACGGGGGCCCACCTCGCGCCGTCGCTGTGGTTGTGCGCCTCCAAATCACGTGATACATGACGTCACACCACGTGACTTGATGACGTCACGACAGTGTAGAAACGGGGGCCCACCTCACGCCGTCGCTGTGGTTGTGCGCCTCCAGATTACGCGACACGATGATGCTTCGCATTCTCCAGGCTTAACCAAGTTAAGCCTCAGCCATTTTTTTCAGAACGACTGAGATTCGTATTAAAACAATGCAAAACACGACGGATCAGAGAGTGGAGAACACAGGACGAGCGCTGTCCTGTGTTCTCCTTTGTCTGGTCCGGTGTCTTTTGCGCTGTTGTATTATGAATCCATTCCTACTAGCCCAATTCTCAACGTTCTGAATGAAATTTACACTATGAAAGCTCAAAAAATCCCTGGAAAAAAGCAGCAATTGCAAGTTTTACGCGGTTACAAATATTTCTTAAGCATTTTTGTGCACCTAAAACAGCTTACTTTATTTTTAGCGGCAGTGAGGATATCAATAATGCTATTTAAGAGGAAACAAGTTCCACATTCGGGTCCTACTTGTGTGTCTAGCGTCTCCTATACGTTACGTAACAGCCGCTCGTGGCAGTCACTTATTCCACGTTCTGTTTATTTGTTTGACATACTATCAGGGCAAAGATAGGAGTGAAATTATCGCAATATGACAACAGTATTGTCTCAAACATGTACACAAAATGCAGCCATGCTCAAACAAAATCTCAAGCAATGTCAGGTGCTTGGCCAATCACTTGAAACTAATTATTGAGCCAGCGTATTTCAATACTGAATATTAATATATAAGTATTGCGTATTCCAGTCTTTCGCTCTTTGAACCAAGGAACAATATTTTATTGTCTTCAAAAACCCTGTCTCTTCTGCATTCTTAGGATTCTTATTGCGTGCAAGTTGGAAAATTTATTGCGTTATATTTTCTTGTTTCTCGATGAGAACTAGACAATTTATCATGGAGTAGTAAATAGTATCACATGTTAACGCAAAAAATGGCTATCTCTATATTTAAAACATCACAAACAACGACTGTGTCATTTTCATCGCTAAAAGGTAAACAAACGATAGATTCGGAAACGTGAGATCCCAGATGGAGGTTTCACTGATTCCCTAACAGGCCTTGCTTTGCGAGAGACATGACGTCAAGTCGACTATGCAACGTTTTTATTGTTCTTTTTTTAACAATCAATTCCTGAAAAGTCGATCCCTTCACAAGAATTGTCACTCATTTTTATCAGGGACAACAATCCATTGTGAGAAGCCATACAAAAACTGCCTTCAAACCTAATGAACTACAAAACATTTTCACATTGGGGAAGCGCCTACACGTAGGTAGTGGCCCGAAAAAGAAATCGTCAGAAAGGGGAAAATTTCGATTTACAAAGAACATCGACGTGAGCTTAAAGAAGAGAAACATTCACTGCTCAGTCATTTGCTTCCAACAACACATTCCCCGCAAGGTAAAGTGCAATCGCAGCAGAGATCAGAACAGCGGAATAGTAACTGCTTTCTGAGCTCGCATGACGTGTGCTCGGACCTATGACGTCACCGCCCGTGGAGAACGAAACTCTCTGCCACACCCTCCTGCTGTAAATCGTCTTAATCACTTTTCTTCGTATATGTCCCCCTTGTGCCGTCTGCAAGGCCTTGCGCTGCGTTAGCAGGAGAAAAATAACTTGTAAGCTTTTGAAGTTTTTGTCCCAATTTAGAACGTTGCTCTCGCAGTTTGCGCAATCCTTTCGCGATGACGTCGTCTTCTTCCTTTTTTTCATGCCGTGGCTTCCTTACAGAACACGTGCTTTCTTGTTTGTCCGTCTTGCTACATTCCTGGGCATGTTCTGAACCTGGGAGCTCCTCATCCATTCCACTTGGTGTGCACTCGGAGGCCGTGTCGATTTCTGACGGGCTCACATTCTCTGGGCGCATAGCCTCTTCTAAAAAGTCGCGTGTCTTCTTGCACTCTTCCCTCATGGTGCTTGCGCTGAATGAAAAAAGTAAGAAACACTAGGTTACGCTTTGGAAGACGTATAGTACATATATCAGACTACACGAATAAAATGGTTCAGCTAAATGTAAGAAAGGCATTGTCAAAATGCTTCAACAGAGCAGAAACGAAAGAAAGTGCGACAATGCGTGCTGTCGCAGGCAGGCAGGACAGTCAGGCTTTTTTTCGTCTTTATAGGCACGTACTCCAGCTTCAACTATTTTCTGTCATCCTGCGCAGCTGCATAAAGCTGCCGTCACAATCAACTTCTCTGTTTTTCCGTATCTTTCCTTTCTAATAGCAATAACACTAGATTCTCTGAACAAAATAATATACTTCTACCAAAAGTGAACACAAATTATGGAAAACAAACTGCTTTTTTCTCCGCCATCAAAACCTGGAATTCATTACCACTAGCAATCAAATCCGCACGTTCGCAGCCCGCTTTCTACACTTTACTAAAAAAACATCTCCTATCAACCCATTCAGCTTCATGCCATGCTTAAGGTTGCCTTCATCTTATTTTATGTTCCCCACTCTGACAGCAAACGGTCATATTGTTAATCTTCTGGAACCTGTTTTTTTTTTTTTGTCTCCGCCTGTGTATTATATCTGCATTTATTCAATGCCCATTGTTATCTGATGTCTTTTTGTGTTCTTTCTATTGCTCTTATGTATTGCTATTTTATGCCTTTTTTGTTAAATTATGCCCGCTAACTATTGTATAACTTATTCATTGCCGCAAATTACACTAATAGGTTTTAACTTGATTGTATACTTTTATTCCAGCTCCTCTGCCAAACTTATGGACTTTCCTTATGTATTCCTGGTGGGAGGTCCCCCAGACAGTTTTCACTTTGGGACCTCCTACTGTACTAACTTTTTTATGAAACTTACAGCTCATTTGTATTCCGTTTTAATAAACCTTCAAACCTTCAAACCGGCGTCAAAACACCACTAGTTGCGTTCGATATTCAAAACGCGTTTTCCAAATCTTGCACGCAGAAGCAGCAGTGCTAGCGCAGCCGAGAGCATGCGCATAATGAAGGAGGTACATTACACGAATGGTGACGAATAGCACAGAGGACAGGGTGTTAGTTATGCCGTTTCTAGCTCTTCGCGTTGACAGCTGCACAATTTCCAAAAAATGTTGAAAAGAATAAATTTTCTTTTCAGTGCGAGAACCGTTTACTGAATGTCAGGAGCGAAAACTCATAATGTATATCACAGGCGTGAAATATTCTCTGTATTCGCACGAAACAATGCAAGATTTACCTGCTCGGCCACATTCTATGTATAAGTATCCCTGCGAAAGCACCATGAAGGCCGTATTTTGTAAGCTTTTAATTTTCCGTTGTCCATTTCGCGTCGTCCAATTCCTCAAGTACGAAAGCACATGCACGGCCGCTTGATGCAAAGCGCAAAGCGAGGTTTGCGCTTTGTATCTAGCGGCCGTGGCACATGCCACTATCGTGTTGCTTGTATTCACGGTTACCAACGCCGTTACCACTGCGCTTTGGGCTGACACCACAACAGCACAGAAGTCTTCTTTTAAATAGGCCACGGTATGCTTGTGAGTGCTCATTCAAATTTACTTCAAAACCATTGGTGAAGGTGTGCAGAGTGGCAAGGAGAGATAAGCAAGCAAATGATGACATAGTGATAAGTAGTTGCTACAGGAATTGGCAGCAGCAGTGGCGGCGGAACTTTCCATGACGTCATTCATGGTACCATGACAGAACACTAGGTGGAGACGTATAAAAAATCTGCCAATAAAGTTTTAAAAATAATAAGAGGAGAAAAGAAAAGAAGACAAGGTGTTCACAATGGCCAACAAAAGGCGTTCGCAGTGGTTTGAAAAGTAGCTAAGTAGTCGTTAGTATGGTGAACTGCTTGCTAGTGCATTCAAACGCTGCTCTTTCAGAGCATGTCCTGCATTCTTTCACTGGCACGTGAGCCGCTTCGTCCTCTGCATCGGGCAGCGGGCCAGCCGAACTTAGTGAAGCCAGCCAGTACTCGTCACTACGGTAAACGGACAGTTGGAAGCCAGCTCTCTATCTTGAAATGCCATCGTGTCAACGAACTCAGTAACGCTTCCATTAGCCAGGCATGGGCAGTATCGAAAATATATGTGTCTTAGATACCATCTTTCGATACATTTTGTGTACCTGTGTCATGTATCGTTTGGAAAAAATGAAGCATCCGAGTGTCTTTATCGGAAATCCGTTCAATGAGTATCGTGCATTTTAATGATACATGATACTCAAAAATACCGAGAACAGAAAGGGAACATCACTGCTGCAGAAACTAAACAACTCTTATGAATTGAAAAAAAAAAATATGGGGCGCCTGAAAACACGGCTTTTCTCGTTCTTTGTTAAATTACCAGGGCACAGCAAGTTATATTTGTATGTTTTCTCTCGGCCTGCGCGAAGACACGCTGAAACCTTCTTCCGTGGCTCCCGTATAGAGGGCTACGTCCTCACCCCTTGTATTGCCCCCAGGAGGCATTGTCTTTTTTTTTCCTCCTTGTTTTGTCCGCTTCAGGCAGGAGGCCTCTACACATGAAAGGGAGACGGCCCAGCCTATATCTTATTTTACATGGTGCAGTCTAGAATGTAGGCCATGAGTATGCAGCAATTTTATATTGTTTACTCATTTTACTCGTGTTTTATTGTTTACTCGTATTATTACTCCTTTTTATATATTATTTTTTTTACTTGCAGTCAGAAACATCAGAAATTGAGCTCAGCGTTCTTAATTACGGTTTCTAGTTCTGCAAAATAGTTTATATTATCATTTACTTTGAAATTTCGAAATACTTATGCATGTTGTGAGAATATCTTAAACGAACATTTTCTCTTCCTCTCAGATGAAGTTACAGACGAGTAAAGTTGGTGGCATATGTTAGTCTAAGAAAAGCGCAGCAGAAAAAGATGAGGATGGAACAGCAACCCTGCCGTCTCCATCTTTTTCTCCCGCGCCCTTCTTCACGTAACATACGTATGTCGCACACGTCTTGTCGCTCGAGTCGGTGGCAGTACCTTGTGAACATGAAGGCGCTAAACTCAGCTTGCCTGGCCACATCCAATGGTCTTGCCGCACTCTAACTCTTTGCGTCAGTGTCGGTTGCTCAGGCAGCTTTGTCGACAGCTTTTTTTTTGAACGCATTCATATATCCACCACGTCGAAATGTCCACCTCTTTGGAACCGCTTTCGAAGACCGAAGTCGTCGGAAACCATTGTGAATATTTTTGAAAATACTCTTCACAGGCCATCTGTGACGCGCTGCAATTCCTTATTTGATAGCATACATGACCTTAACCGCTCTAAAGACAAACTATGAAATCTATGCACTGCTTTTAAACGTTTATTGTATCGACTCCACGCTGAAGCTGACGCTTTTATGTGGAACTGCTGCCAACTATGCTAACAGTAAAATAAAAGCTTGACGGAAGAGTTCAAGCAGGCTAAGTCGACTTCAGACCACTTATGGAGGCAATTTCTGGTGGCTTTACCCGCAGACACCACCATCTATCGCAGCTAAAACCTAGTTCGAAGGCTGGGACGGTCGCTGCTGTTCTTAATCCCTACTTCAAGTTGCGATGGCTGCCAACAGATATGGAAGACTTTCGCCGTCGTGCTCAGGAACTTGGAGAACAAGCTGTTGTTGATTTTGTCCACTCGCTAAGGTCACGCATTCTTCCACACACGGGTCAATGAGTTCATCTTCGGCTGCGGGATCAAAAGCATCAGCTGACGCATTCTTTGCATTTGAAGCAGCCAACGCAACAAGAAACCTCAGCTTTCTAGGGGCGCTGGTGAAACTTGAGTTTCTAAGCTACCTCCAGGATACTCGAGTGTACGGGACCATGTTTAATTCTTGTTTGCTAGTAAAAAGCGCCGTCAAGTAAAACATGGCAACGTGCTCATCTACTCTTGAGGAAAGGCTGCCTTCAAGTCAGAAAACAAAAATTTGCTGTCTTTCCCTACACGCACCCATAGTCCCACCGTTTAATGCAGGTAGGCCGAAGATATGGGGTAGACATACTGTTTTCAGCACCTAATAAGCTGGGCAAAATTTTCGCCATGGTTGACAGGAAAACCACAGAAGAGAAGCAAAGACAAAAAAAAGGAAAAACAAAAAAAAACGTGTCAAGTAAGTCATCACTGAAAGTTCGTCCCTTGTACCAAGGGTGTGGTGTATAGTGCTCCCTTCACGTGCGGCATGAACTCTATAGGACAGACGGGAAGGTGCCTCATTACCCGCTTACGTAAACAAAGTATCTATTTGAAAGGGGTCCCTTTCTCAACCTAGCCTTTCACTATAAATAATGTCGTCGTAACACGTCAAGACCTACTGCAGAACCAAGTACTCCACTTTTTAACGATACTAAGGTCTTCTCACAATGATAAACTAAAAGAGAAATCAGCGAAGCATTTCATATTCGCAAAAACCACGACACATACGTAAGCACCCCATCCGTCCTCGTTCATGGCTGTTAACTATTGTATCTTGGCCACCATGACTGAAGGTGACATCTTATCTTTGGTGTTGGACATGCGTGCTCCTGGTTGTTAAGAGAGTATATTTTATGTGTTACTTTTCAATAAACCTTCAGTTGCTAGTCAGCATCCGTCCCGTCTTCTCTCTTTTCCCTGTTGCTGCGCTGTTTTCTTCAAGGATGTGCCAACTCGCTGAACTCGCCGCTTTGTTAAATATGGCGTCAGTCCAATGCTTAAGTTTTAATCAAATCAGCGGCGCCGACGTAGCACCTTCAAGAAATTGCAGCCTAATTATATACGTGCGGCGGGGTTAGTTTAAGCTTTTAAAAAACAGTCTTTTATATTATACACAGTCTACACACTAAATATTCCAGAAACCACGGAGAAAAATGAACTTTGGCAGATGCAGTATCCAGTCTCTGTATTGAAAATCAATCACTTTCAATACCATTTACCGTTTAAACGCTGTTCCATGAAGCAGCGTTTGGAAGTCAAATATTTCTTTTCACAATTCACATATGCTTTTTAAAATAAACAAGAAAAATGTGTGTAGCCACATTTACAACGAATAAACACGTTTTTTTTTCATCCTCCACTAAATAAAAATTCACCGGGATTCTGAGTTGGAACCCCGAACCAGGACAACTTTTTGTTTAGCTGCGAAGTTTGTGTGCAAGCTGTATAGCTTTCCTTTTTAGCAGTATGGCTGCGCTTTGGTGGATGCCAGTGACTAGTAACTCCCTTATTACAAATCTACTTCACATTGGGGGATTGTTGGGGAAACAGTAGCGGTAAGTGCTCGGGCCTTCAAACTAGAATTTTTTTCACGCTGCTTTGAACAGCAAAAGCAAAGAAAAGGAGATTGTTATTCTTGAATACAAATCGCAATCCTACCAGGCTATCTGACTTTCCGCATCAGAATAGCAAGAATACACACCCTGCCACCGACTGCGCTAGGTCTTGCAAGTGCATATCTGCAGAATAAGGACCTGGAACAATGCAAGCGAAAAAGCAGGAAGAACAAAGAGCCGTGCATGCCTAGTCATAGCCTCTGGCACCCTTTCGTAATACCCTTGAAACCTGCATATCCGTAATCGCCAATCATTCATGTCTATAAATAATAGCAAGAAGTTATTATTTAAAAATAGGCAAGCATGACCAGGGAGAAGACGAAGAAGCAAGATGTGCACAAGAACTTCCGGCGAACACTAGGTCAGCGGAAACTCTGCATGCAGAACGAAGGCCATTTTATTGCGAAGCAATACTACTTTCGCTGCCACCTCAGCCCGTGCCGTGCCGCGGCCGCATAGCCACGCTTGACCTTTCGCGTGACCTCGCTGCGTGCCGTCATACCATCTGTGTAAAAACGGGGCCCCATCTCACACCGTCGCCTTGCGCGGCGCATAGCCACGGTCTGACTCCCGCTCCTCTCACCAGGGGCGTCGCGCGCTATGTGACGTCATACCATCTGTGTAAAAACGGGGCCCCATCTCACGCCGTCGCCTTGCGCGGCGCATAGCCACGGTCTGACTCCCGCTCCTCTCACCAGGGGCGCTGCGCGCTATGTGACGTCATACCATCTGCTTAAAAACGGGGCCCCATCTCACGCCGTCGATTTGCGCGGCGCATAGCCACGGCCTGACTCCCGCTCCTCTCACCAGGGGCGCTGCGCGCTACGTGACGTCATACCATCTGCTTAAAAACAGGGCCCCATCTCACGCCGTTGCCTTGCGCGGCGCATAGCGACGGCCGCGGCCTGACTGCGCTCTTCTCGTCAAGCCCATGAGATGCCGCCTCCAGCCTATACGCTTCGGCAGGTTGCAAACAGAAAGCATCAGCGAGCTACGGAGACAGAAAAAGAACGAGAAGAACAGCAGCAGAACCACGTATTGCTTCGCAATTACCAGGCTTAACCAAGCTAAGCCACAGACAATTTCTATTTGTGATATGGCGAAGCATATAACTACAGGTTCCAGTTAGATTTCGAAAAAGAGCAAAAAAATGAAGGGGTTTCTAAGCTCCGGCGCAAGGGAACGACGCGATAGCATAATATTTTAATTCCAATATATGCCGAAGGTCGTTCTCTGCTCTATGATGGCAGATGCTCCAGAGGTGGGCCTTGTGCGGCCTAGGTTGCTCTTCCCGGAGACCAATAATTCACTTCCAGCTACCAAGACGGGCAGTTCGCTCCCTATCCGGTGGTCAGGTTGTGCTGATGCCGCAAGGTCACGTGACCTGAGGGGCCCACCTGTCTCCTAGTTTGCTTTCGGGGGCCACCTGTCAGAACCATGCTTGTGATTTGTCGCTAACAACGCCGACAACACCGACACCCGACCCTCTGGTATGATGTGGAAATATTAACACTATCGCCTTAATATTTCCACATCACAGTAAAAATGTAAGCAACGTACACTTCCTGGGCAGCAGCCGAGTAAGCATGCAGGGCAGATTCCATGTTCTTGCAAGATCTGAAAAAGTAAAACAAAATTTATTTCCAGCGACAGCTGCAGCCGTCAAGAGCAGTGACAATGACGAGCAAAAGAATTTCGCATCTACAGCTGGGGCTGATTGCTGTGACGTTTAGTATAAGAGTTCCACACCTCACTTCGCTCGTAGCTATAGGCTCTGCTGTCCGAGGAGGACACGATGCTGAAAGTAACGTGCGTTCGAGAGCCCTAGGTCTACCGGGCTAATCCCAAGATGTGGTCAAACACCTGGCTAAAAGCTGCTGTCTCGACTTTGCTATGCTTAGCTGGAGTCTAATATTACACTATACCAAGTGCGTACCACCAAACCAAATCTTCTTACCGAGGACACCGGGACAGCCTTTGCAAGCGGATGTTTCCCAGCCATTTTAATATCTCGTTCTGCCTATTTTTTCGAATATCTTTCTCAACTTAAACGTTTTTATGCGTTTTTTTTATTTTTTTATTCAGCGAACGACACCGAACAAGATTTCATCCCTGCCTGCTGTCTTTCGTCTATAGCTCTCATTAGCTAAAAAAAATTTCCTGCCACTGAGTAAATGTTAAGCTTTTATTACCTTCTTAAATGCAAGTAGCTCAACGCAAACAAAAACATTCAATATCGCAAATCCTAAATTATACACCTGAATGGAGTGGTCGCCGTGTTAGAAGAGTGAAATACACCACATTCTTTATATGACGGCTAAATGCTAAAGCCATATGGACCTAGTGGATCACTACGCTCTAAAACGAATATCTCTATTCACAATCTAAACACACATAGGCCTATATGGGACTAAAAAGAGAGTAAACTGCCCTCTCATGCACTGCCTTTTATAAAAGGAAGTACTCTAAAGGATAGCTTGCTCCCTTTCTACTTCTTTCTCTTCAGAGTGCAGAATCCTGATGCCGCCTTATTACTTTCTTCGACAAAAATGAAAGTATCCACTAGGTACCTATTTGGTAGCAGTCTGGAGTCGGGCGAGCTTATTAATTGCAAACATGGCAGAAACAACGAACAGAACCGTTTCTGGTGAGTTAAAAGTCATACCTCCGAATTAGTTAGCCGAAACCTCTCCTTATCGCACTTTCTGCATTCGTCGCCTTTTCAAGCGAGCCGGCAGTCGTCGCGAGTCAGGTCCGCTGGCCTCTGCTGCTATTAATGGCCGTATTTCCTTTCAACGGTATTTTTTCTGCTTACCCGCCTTCCCTCTCAGATTTCTCTGGTTCGGAACTAAATGTCCAGTACTTGTTCGCTAGTTTTACAAGCACCATGCACTCTCGCTGTTTAGTTGTCGGAAGAACGCCCAAGACTGCACAGTCTGTTTCTTTTCACTTTATTAAGTTGCGGGACGGATTCTTTGAGCGTACTTCAAGGCGAAAATTCCACGTATTTCTGTTCAAAATATCTTCGTCGTACCGGCATCATTTACAGTAACTTGCGCTGCAGTTTTGAAGCTTGAAACGATTTTCAAGTTTTAACAAGGATGATTCCTGGAGAAATCTCTGGTTCATTTAGCTCCCCGCTAACCCGTTAACATGGAAGGATCATGGCTGGTTCATGGGAAGCTATTATAGTTCTGACTTCCTCAACAAAGCAAGTACATTAACCTGAAGAAGAAATAGTTTTGGGTAGCATCCACCCATGCTTATAACAACAGCCAAGTACTCAGATGATGAACTCGCTACCCACGATAGGTCGCTACCGACAAATATTTGGCAGTAAATAAATATTCATTTCTTGTTTAAAGAAGGAGTCATTGCAATAAACACTAACGTCGAAATGTTCTAGTTAGATTACATTCGACAGGCAGGATCTTTTTCACGATCTTACGTCCTCTCCAGGCGCAAAAAAAATGATATTTAGGCAGCGATTACGAGTGGCATCGATATTAAATAGATTTTTTTCTCCTTTTTTGATCATATTGCCTCAGCCACATAAAAGCCCGCGTTATGTAACCTGACAATGTCCTTGCAAGATGATCTCCTCCAAGCTCTCAGCAAAGAACGTTAAAGCCGTTCTTAAAGCCCCTCGACCGATAAATAGTTTTTAAAAGCGCTGAACATTTTTTGTGCGATTTTCAGAACAATGTAGCATTTTTAGAAGCAGATCATGCCAGCACTCCTTTAATTCCGGCATCAGTGGAAACGTCGTCATTTAGAAAAGGGTATTTATCGCGCGATCATTCTAACGTTACCTTTTCTCTCTTTGTATTCAAACTAGAGGTACTGCTCAATAAAATTCGCTTCTAGTCCAGCTCCATTTCTCCGAAATTCTCATTGTTTTTCCATTCGCACTTACTGAGCGACCTTCTTTAGTCAAAATTTAAAGCTTCAGAGCAGTATCAATGGTAGACATAATAAAGCGTGGTAGAGAAGCACACAGAAATAGGATGCGAGAAATATTCTTAGGCACAACTCTCTTTGTCGACTACCAATCAATATTTTGTTTAAGATGCGCTTCGTCTATTACTGCTGACAGTATAAACAGCAACCAGAATTGAGTATTATCTTTGAAAGAAATATATTTCTGTCTCACCTGCCAACACCAGCAAGAATATGGTAGACTGAACCGTCCGCGTAGTCAGCTGTTGACAAAAAAGAGCACATAAATAACAATAGACAACATGTGGACTTCACCGTATCTGAAGGGTTTGAATCCTCCCTCGTAAAGCAGCGGCAGAAAGCGTAATTGCAACTGTCGTTAAGCCTTCCCTAGATAAGACAGGTAAAACGCAGGCCCGACCTGACATTTTTACATTTTTTTTGCTTTCCCATGCTAAAATAACCCCAAGCGTACTGAGGTTGTGTGCGAAGTGTAAGCCAATGTGTAAGTAAGCAAACAGCGCTCGGTAACATTAGTGTTTCTTCTTCGAAACTGAGGCGCAAACTGCTTCGTAGTGGTAATGAGAAGTTTCCCTCCGATGAGCCCTTTCCCTGCCTGGCCCTTTATATGCAATGCCTTTTGTGTACCACCTTAATATACCAAAGATGCAATGCGCAAGTAGTATTTGATGATGTTGCCTTCACAAGGCGAGCTGAGGTATGCAGAGGGAATGAATGAATGAACAGAATGCAATCTGTGCAAGCGTATATTTCTTGGTTGCACTAAATTCCAGGAACGATGATACCAATCACGCCCTCCAAATGACGAATGTCGACTGAAAATACCTGGAACTAACATCATCGTCATCGTCATCATCAGCCTGACTACGCCCATTGCAGGGCAAAGGCCTCTCCCATGTCTCTCCAATTAACACGGTCCTTCGAAATTTGCGGCCGCCGTATTCCCGCAAACTTCTTAATCTCATCCGTCCACCTAATTTTCTCCCGCCCCCTGCTACGTTTGCCTTCTCTTCGAATCCACTCCGTTACCCTTAAGGACCAGCGGTTATCTTGCCTTCGCATTAAATTCCCTGCCCAAGTCCACTTCTTCCTCTTGATCTCGACCAGGATGTCATTAACCCGCGCTTGTTCTCTCACCTACTCAGCCCGCTTCCGATCTCTCAACGTTAGACCTGTCATTTTTATTTTTTCCATAGCTCGCTGCGTTGTCCTTAACTTAAGCTGAACCCTCTTTGTTAGCCTCCACGTTACTGCCCTACAGGTGAATAACGGTAAGATACAGCTGTTGTATACTTTTCTCTTGAGGGATATTGGTAAACTATTCTTCGCTGCCAGTATAATTCAAGAATGTTACCAATTTCCCTAAAAACGTGTTTTACTGTTGAACGTTACCTTAGTTTTCTGCATGTTAATTTTTAGCCCCACCGTTCTGCTCTGTTTGTGTAACTCATTGATCATGCTTTGAAGTTCATGTCCTGGGTGGCTTAGCAAGGCAATGTCATCAGCGAATCGCAGATTACTTAGGTATTCTCCATTAACTCTCATCCCCAACTGTTCCCATTCCAGGCCCCGGAATACCTCCTGTAAACAGGCAGTGAATAGCATAGGCGAGATCGTGTCTCCCTGCCGGACACCCTTCCTCATTGGAATTTTATTGCTGACCTTATGGAGAACTGTGGTAGCTGTGCAATCGTTATAAATATCTTCCAATATTTTCACATAACACCCTTCTACACCCTGATTCCGCAATGTCTGCGCGACAGCTGAAGTTTCTACTGAGTCGAATGCCTTCTCGTAATCAATGAATGCTATATATAGAGGCTGGTTATATTCTGCGCATTTCTCTATCACCTGGTTGATAGCGGGAATATGGTCTGTTGTCGAGTATCATTTACGAAAGCCTGCCTGATCATTTGGTTGATTGAAGTCTTAGGTTGTCCTGACCCTATTAGCGATTACCTTAGTAAATGACTTGTAGGTAACAGACAATAATCTGATCGGTCTGTAATTCTTCAAGTCCTTGACGTCTCCTTTCTTATGAATTAAGATAACGTTAGCGTTTTTCTAGGCTCTAGGTACGCTCGAGGTAACAAGGCATTGCGTAAACAGGATGGCTAGTTTTTCGAGTACAATCTCTCCTCCATCCTTCAACAAATATGCTGTTATCTGATCCTCTATAGCTGCTTTCCCCCTTTGCTTTGCTCCTAAGGCTTCCTTTACTTCCGCTTTCATTACTGGCGGAATGTCCCATTGCTGTGCTCTACTGCCTTTCTCAGTAATATTCTGATTGCATTCGCTACTGTATAGATTTGCGTAAAACTCTTCGGCTACTTTAACTAACTTATCCATATTGCTAATGACATTGCCCTCTTTGTCTCTTATATCATACATCTGGTTTTTATATGCCTAGTTTTCTCTCCACTGCTTTCAGGCTACCTCCGCTCTTTAGAGCATGCTCGATTTTTTCCATGTTAAACTTCCTGATGTCGGCTACCTTGCGCTTATTTATTAACTTCGCCAGCTCTACTAGTTCTATTCTGTCTATGGAGTTAGACGTCCTCATGCTTCTGCCGTTTCTTAATCAGATCTTTAGTCTCCTGAGATAGCTTACCGGTATCCTGTCGAACCATCCTACCGCCTACTTCTACGGCGCACTCCGTAATGATATCTGTGAGTCGATCGTTCATTGTTTCAGCATTACGGTCGTCATCCTCAGTTAAAGCGGAAAATCTGTTCTGCAGAAAAATTCTGAATTCCTCTACTTTCCCTCTTAATGCTAACTCGTTAATAGACTCCCGCTTCACTAGTTTCCTCCGTTCCCTTTTCAAATCTACGCTCATACGAGACCTTACCATTCTATAGTCACTACAACGGACCTTTCCGAGGACCTCAACATCCTCTACTATGCCAGGGTGACCGCACAGTATGAAGTCTATTTGATGTTTAGTTTCACCATTGGGGCTCTTTCCCGGCCACTTCCTGTTGGCTCGTTTGCGGAAGAAGGCATTCATGATCCGTAAATTATTTCTATCTGCGAGCTCTACTGATAACTCTCCCCTGCTATTCCTAGAACCTATGCCATAGACACCTACCGGCTGATCTCCAGCTTGCTTCTGGCCTACCTTCGCATTGAAGTCGCCCATTAGTACAGTGTGCCTTGATTTTGCTTTGGTCATCGCCGATTCCACGTCTTCATAGAAGATTTCAACGATTTGGTCATCATGGCTTGATGTAGGGGTGTAGGCCTGCACCACCTTCAGCGTATACTTCTTATTAAGCCTAATTCGATAGCTGCCACCCTCTCATTAATACTATAAAACTGTTGTATTTTGCCAGCTCTATTCTCATTGATGAGGAATCCCATGCCTAGTTCTCATCTGTCTGCTAATCCACGATAGCACAGTACGTGCCCGCACTTTAGTACTGTATACGCCTCATCTGTCCTCCTAACCTCACTAAGCCCTATGACATCCCAATTAATACCAGCTAATTCCTCCAACACTGATAAACCAGCCTCACTGGATAAGATTCTTGCGTTAAACGTTGCTAGGTTCAGTTTCCGATGGCAGCCTGTCCGGACCCAATATTTCTCAGCACCCTCCGCTGCGTCACAGGTTTGACCGCCGCCCCGGTCAGCTGCTCCGCAGCCACAGGGATTGGGGGCCGAGGTTTAATTGGGTTGTTGATAGAAGGTTGCGGCCAAGTACTCCACCAGGGTGGCCAAATCCTGCTCTGGTGAGGAAGTGCGTTGTCGGTTCTGGTCACCGTGATCAGGCCGCGCCCCAGGCCTGTTCGTACAGTTCTCTCGACAGATGGAGTGTCCCTGGAACTTACAGGGGCGGGCTAAATCACGTTTGGTACTTTCAAACTTAACAGTTCGTGCTCAGTTAATGACGACAACGATGCGCGCACGCAACTAAAAAAAACGGTTTTAAATTTTTTGTGTATTTACCTCTCGCTAACATAAATAATCTCTGTTCGCATACCGCGTGAAAATAAAAAGGTACAATTGCAGCCCTTGTGCTGCCGCCGTGTCAATATGAACTGTGAAACAAAACCTCGACCGCTTAAACCACAGCCGCCGCGGTGGCTCAGTGGTTATGGTGCTCGGCTGCTTACCCGAAAGACGCGGGTTCGATCCCGGCCGCGGTGGTTGAATTTCTTTGGAGGAGAAATTCTGGAGGCCCGTGTGCTGTGCGATGTCAGTGCATGTTAAAGAACCCCAGGTGGTCGAAATTTCCGGACCCCTTCACTACGGCGTCTCTCATAGCCTGAGTCGCTTTTGGGACATTAAACCCCTTAAAATAACTAAGCTTAAACCACACAGAGTAGAGAAGAGGAAAGTCGGCTGGATGAGTTCTCAAGTGATCTCAAAGAGATATTAATCACTGAATCCATCGCTCTTTTACAAATTCAAATACCCAGAGTTCCAGTCGTCGCACTGTGCGCCCACATACTGGCCTGTCAGTGCACGAACAGCCGTGCGAACTGACTCCGTCCTTTGGCACGTCTTCTGTTCACGAATACAGTTCTTTCGGAAGCCTGATCCAGAACCAGCGGGTCAAAGCGCGTTGGCTGTTTCATATAAAAGTATTGAAACCCCTTGGGAAGAGAAGAACAATCCACTTGCTTAAAAATTAAGAGGACGCTTAAGCTTCGCCTTAAAGGTGCTCGAAAGAGAATTCTAAGCTCGTCTTTACCACGGAAACTCAATCTACATGCTGTGAGCATACTGAGAAACATCGAATTATTTTCCTGTGCAGTCGATTTCCCTACTAAATCCAGTTAAACGTTCCGGTTCCCACCTTTGGTTTTTTTTTCTTGAAATCGCCTCAGTAGGTAGGAATAGTCAGCCAACGCGTGCTGTTTCTTTCAGCCATTCGTGTGGCGGCTTCTCTTTTGTTTTTACTTTGTTTTTAAGTTCCCGTGAGTAAATACTTTCAGTCGCAGACAGCACAACCGAAAATTAGGCCTACAGAAATAAAAATGCACGTATACTCCTTGCTTTACGTATCACTCAGCCGATGACCGAGCTATAAGCAGCCACGCGAGTGAGTAAGAGGCACTCCATGCGTTGGTTGACTCCTCCTATAGTTTCGGAGGTGAGTTCAAAAAAAGGGGGCGGGAGCCAGGACGTTTAGTTCGATTTAGTAGAGAAATCGGCCGCACAGAACAATAATTAAAAACAACCTCAGAATTGACTTCAGTGGACCTTCAAGAGTAGACGCGACAGAGCCTTTTTGCTTCTTTTTTCCTCTTTCACTCACTTTCCTTTCATTTGGTGACACTCTAACACGCTGGAACCAAGAACCCCTTGTGCATATATATAACATCGTGTAGTGAATACCATGTTGGGAAAAAAAGACCGTTTGTGGCATATGCGCTGTGTGCCCTCCTGACACGCAGAGGACCTCGCTTCGAACCCGTAAGCCGGCAAATTTCTTTTTACGTTTGAAAGTTCTGGGAATGTTTCCGCCACCGTTCTGAGGCCTTTCTCTCAATCATATGTCAAGGCCACGGCTTTTCGACCGAACGAGCTCTGTACGCTATCACGTAAGTAATGTCTCGAGAACAAAGCCCCACTCGAGATGAGTGCTGGCGGGGAGAGCAAGTAAACTAACTTCCGTAAAAAATCCAAAAGGGAAACTTGAAAATCGAACCAACTGCTTCATGCCGATGATTGGACTGTGTTGGAGAAGCTCCTTGGTGACGAGGCCATTGGAGAGGTGATGGTATGTACGGAATCAAACAGTGAATCATCGAGTGTGAAACCTCTTTCGCCAAGAGTTTGCTCAGCAGGACGACTGCCATCACAAGTCGGATGGACCTCGAAGTGTTTCAAACCATTCTGTTTTTTAAGATAATGACGCTGAGGATAATCCTTCTGAAGTGGGCGTAAAAACGACTGAATTCTATTGCTAAGGAACCAAATTATTCGTTAACCATACTAGGAAGATACGAATCAAATAACAGGCAGTCATAGCAAATCAATCAACCAATACGCAACAATTTGTGCTCCGCAGGCACTAAATCTATCTAACAGGCATATACAAACAACGAATTGAAAATGTCGCCACGTGCAGCTGCTACCTAAAAAGTAATCAATGTTTACGCTGCATTGCATAAGTCGTGAAACTTTGCTCAAGCGATCTGGCATGTTATGCATGTGATGCATTTCGCGATGTAGTGCTTTTTGGTTCGGTTTTATGGGGCTTAACGTCCCAAAGCGACTGAGACTATCTGGAACGCCGTATTGGAAGGCATCGGATAATTTAACCCACCTGGACTTTTTTTAACGTCCACCCACGTCGCACAGTACACGGGCCTCCAGCATTTCACCTCCATCGAAATGCGAGCGGCGCAACCGGGATTGAACCTGAGTCTTTTAGGTCAGCATCCGAGCATCATAACGATGTACTGAGTCACCGCGGTGGCTTTGCATTTTCAACCTCCGCCTGACATGCCTTACAGTAATGCCTCATACGCATTAAATTCTCAAAACGAAGCCCTTTTGTCCGCACAACTGGCGCCCTAACTACGTATTAGCAGTCTGTGCGCTCTACACACATGTGTACTCACCGGTGCCTATATCGCAGCCCCTCCGCTATCTACCGAAGACTCGAACTTGTCTGTATATCGCCAAGAGTCCTCTTCACCGGCCTGCTCTGCACTCTGTTAAAACTTCTGCCGTCACAGCTATGTATTACCTCAGCATATATTGATTGAATACACACTCCCCCACACACTGAATGACTTCGCGAAGCAAGATATAGACATTACGGCTCTTAACAAAAACGACACAATGCAGTTGTTTGTTAGCAACCGTTAGTGTAACTAGAGACTATTCTTAGATACTTTCTTTTTCATTGTGATTTTTTTCTGTTCTTTGTGAAATGAACAGAAATTAAACTGTTCCAGTGCTGTTATTGTTGCCAGGGTGGTTGGAGCTTTGTCAAGCTGCTATTGTGCAGCTTTTTCTCCTACCCCCTTTTTCGCCATAAATATTTTATTTTGGTGAAAATAAAACCGATTGATTGATTGATTGATTGATTGATTGATTGATTGATTGATTGATTGATTGATTGATTGATTGATTGATTGATTGATTGATTGATTGATTGATTGATTGATTGATTGATTGATTGATTGATTGATTGATTGATTGATTGATTGATTGATTGATTGATTGATTGATTGATTGATTGATTGATTGATTGATTGATTGATGCCTACAGCTAAGCGCCGGAGCTATCTATTACGATGCTGGCGACACTTCGTCCCTGGCCCATCTGTGCTTTCCGCACGTCTACTCAGAGCACGAGCTGTGGGCCTGTGCCTCTGCTCTCTCTGACCGCCGTGAAGCGACTGCCGTTGCTTACTACGCGCATCGGCTACATGCCTCCCACTACTCCATCCGACTACGGTGCGGGAGCAGCCACGCCATCCATAAGCCGCGCCGCTAACCGTCTTGCGCAAAGCACCTTACTGGTCAAAAGTGGCGCGGCTACATTACGGTGCCACGCGTGGCAGGTGTGTGTCCGCAGCGGAAGGCTGCCTGGAACAGTTCGAACTGTAAAAGTTAGACTAAGAGTTTGGCCTCACGATTGAAGTGCGCCGCCACTCTGTTGGCCTTATGAGTTCCAAGAGCATTGACGAGGTCCACAGGTTTGACTTGCTCCATATCTATTCTGGAACGCACGCCCATTTCACGAAGTGTTCTCTCCAGGCAAACGAAGTGGCTCTCATTGGCATCAGGCAGCAGCGCACGGATCTCGGTCAAAATTTCGTCCACAATGGCATCATTGGACTGGGAAGACGCTGGGACGTCATGCTTCTGCAAAGATTTCTGCAAACAAAAATTACACAGTGCAATCTTGAGAGTACAATACAAATTAAACATGCGTTCACCCTAAACGGCATAACTCTGCCCAAGCCACTCTTTCGAGGCGCTTGCTTTTGTATTCTTTTATTGTAAATGGTGCACTGGCCACGCCAAAAGAGAGACAGGGAGCTCTCTAATGAAAAACGGAGATTTTAGCCTGCGTGAATATTCGCTGACGTGCTACTCTGCGTAGGGGAAGCAATAGGAGAGTAAATATGTAAGAAGGCTGGTAGCAAAGAGTGCGGCCAGGGTTGCAACGCAGTAGTTCTCTGCATGATGGCTTCCTTAGATGAGACCGAAGTCATGTTCTGTGCAAGTGCAGCGGAGTGATAAAGTGTTCGGGCAATTTAGAGTTTCTCCAAAACACCAACAGCGTCGAAATAGGCAAATACAAATAACATTGCACGTCGCTGCTGTCTGTAGCAGCCTAAAGGACCTAGTACAGAGTCCACTGTGGGTAGCACTTGGGTGACGGACTGCATGCATTGTTCATAATGCGCACGTTCGTTGGCGTACGCTGGGCATGCGAACAGAATATGGAGCACGCTTAATGCATTCTAGCGACTTCAATCCTGCACAGGTACAAGTGTATTTCGTCTGTGTTGGTTAAAATCTGTGGTCTCTGCACCCTTTATGACCACCTACATGGTTTTAAGAGATAGCTTTAAAGCGTGCAACTAACATGGTGTGGATTTATTTCTATTTAGTGACCAGCCATCACGTACAACATACAAAGAGCCCTTTTGAGAGGGAGACTACCGTTCCATATTGCGAAGAGATCATTATTAAACAATTTTTACAAGACACCAACGTGGCTACCCTAACCGATCTCTTTCGTTGCGAATGACTGCCACTCGAGGGGTTTCGCGCTCTCTGGAACGTGAAGAAATTACAAATCCTTCGGCTTAAAAGTTAGTTAGCCATTAGCATAGCGCCATAACAAAGGCACACGAGAAGTCATCAGTTCTGTGGTATTCGTTTTGTTTACTGTCTAGGCTATTGGCTTAGACATAGTCTGAATTAATTTTAAAAAAAAAAGGATTGCCGCATTCTATAATTTATTTTGACATCACGAGAACAGCCTCTTCAGTGAATGCATTTTGACTGCATTGTCTAAATGAAACAGCTATCTTCATGCCTGCACTACGAGCCCTTCGTTTTCCCTAGGAGCTCGCTGCCCAAATTTGCCGGATCGGTTTATAAGACCGAGCAACGTGTAGTTTGGCATTATATTCTCATGTCATTTTTATTTTTTGTTTATGTTTTTAATCTCGTGGAGAAGTTTTCTGCTCACACTCATGCAGTGTTTTGGTATACGCCTAGTGCAATTTTAGGGCGCTCTCATTAGCCATTCGATAGACGCAGTTTCTCTCTTGGAAGCACGAATAGTGTTAGCAAACATTATACTCTTCTTAAATCAATTTTACAGGATGAGAACACCTTTACAATAGCAAAAATCGACAGAGCTTCTACGTTACAATAGCTGACTAATTTCAGACTAGAAAATTTACGCAAGCGTGGTTCTTCTGGGACGTTCATCAGTAATTCAGAGACAAAAACTGGTAGCGAGTGGCGTTCAGAAATACTATGTCGAAAACACAAAATCAATCGACAAATTGTTTTAAGGTAAAAATAAATATAAATGAGCACGCTCACTGGTTCATTAGTCTAACATTTAATCTAAACTCTTAGCACTGTTGTCTCAGTAGTATATTTTCCAAAATCACACCAGTAGCTTCGCAATATATTATCACGGACTAAAAGACGACGAAGTGGGCAGTGGCGCCGGCGGAAGAACTTGTGCCATGCTGTCCGTCATTATATCATGCGATAGCCAACTGTCAGGCCTTACTGTAGTAATTCATCAGCTTGCCATCACGTAACATTTTCGTCTGACGTGCGGAGAATCATCGCCATCCTGGTCCTGGAGCTTCGTCGCCCTGCGTCTGCCGTGGTTGTCGGCCGTGTGTTCCTGGTCCGAACCGCTCGGTCTCCCCCCGCCCCTCCGCCTGACCAGAACACACCAGCCCCCAGCCCCGTCCCCTGCCCCGACCAGAAGACACGACGAACTGATGATGCCGCCATGACCAGACCCTACGACCCTTTCAGTTCGAGACACGTGAACCCACGGCCCCTGCCCATGTCGACCCTCAGTACCAGGTGACCTGTAGCGCGAAATGTTCTTGGGCCACGGCTCATCCGATCATCTTCAGATCCACCGCAGTGGCAAGCCCTTCATCTTCTCTTCTCTGTTCATCCTTTCTACCACGCCCATCGTCACGTCCTGCGTTTTATCGTCACTGTCGTTGTTCTAGTTCGCGCGATTGGGACGATCGGTCACTGGCCCAGAGTCGTGTCGCGGACCACAAGACGACGAAGTCGGCAGTGGTGCGGACGGGAGCGTTCGTGCCGGGCCGTCCGCCATTAAACCATGCCATAGCCACCTGTCATGTCATCGTCTTGCCGTCACGTAGCAATATGTACAGCTAAATCCCTCCGATCGAAAACATGAAAATGGAAATTGACTGTTGCCCTATTGATTTTTCGGCATCATCGGCATCATCGGCCGTTTTGAGCGGACCAACAATGGACCAAAGCAAAAGTGCCCTCGAATATAAAGTACAAAACCAGCTCTCATGGCCCGATTTTGCGTCCTAAACCAAGGCACACACGTGACTTTACAACCACAAACCGCTCCCACAAGAACTGCCATCACATTTGCTTATTTTGGAGCCAGGAGGAACAACTTCATCCTCAGGAATTTTGCCATTATCAAGGTTTCGGAACAACTAAGATTATCATGAGAAGGAAGCAATTATTATAGGACATTCAATATATAACCGATTCTATTTTGGTCTTGTGTGTGGCCTTGTGTGCTAGGTCTTGTGTGCGTGCTCGCATTCAGTCCATGATCCAGAAGTTATTGTACAACCAATTTTTTTTACCCGACTAAACATTAGTTCTCATATTGCCTTGCTCCGCCTTCACTCTTGGCAATGTAATTTTAGCTATTACCTTTTTCCTCTCAAACTCACTTACAAATGCCGGTTCGTTTTGATTTCGCTCGTTACGCATAACTACCTATTTTCAAGATTGTTTGAAAGTAGATAGTAATTCTGTGGTCAAAATTCTTGCGTAATTCGTGAACGCGTGTCAATAACATTGATTTATTGAAATTCGTCCTTCATTAAGCCCGGGATACATGCGACGTTTTTTTTTCGACGACATTCGCGCGGCAGAAAACGTCGCGGCGGCGCTACGCCCGGCTGGAGATACAAGGAGCGTAGAAGCGGCGGCGCGCCGCCGCGTATCCCTCGACGCGAAAGCAAATGTGATCAACAAAACCACTGTGCAAGGAGGTCTGTGAGAACAGCGACGCTGATCATTCTGTTAAAATCAGGAAAGTGTTCACTTCGACACCACTGTACGAATTTTAGCGCACGTGCATAAATATCTATAAATATTTGCGTGCTCGAATCCATGCCATCGCGTACCTTCGGACGCCCGCTCTGCCGCGGACAGCAGCGGCTGCGGTTGTCTTCGACACATTCGCTTCAGGGAGGGAGCGCAGGCATTCCGATCCAAGATTCGGCCGTGTTCTCCAAAAAAAGCGACATTTCAATGAAGCGACATTTCTGATGAAGCGTTCATTTTCACGACAATAACATTTCCGTAACAAAAAGTGCAAGCAGTATTGCTTTCGCAATAAAACACTGCGTAGCTCGAACGCCATGGCGGCCATGTTGGCGGCGACAGGCAGAGGACCGGAAAAGCGGGCTTTCTGCGCTGCTACTGGCTCGCTTCAGCCGCCGCTTCCTGTCTCACCGGACGCCGCGCGTCAAAATCTAGCCGGTCCTGATCGGCGGCGGCGGGTGTTTTTCTCGACGCCGGGCGTCAAATCTGCGCCGTCGGGCGAAAATCGACGACTAGCCGCGGTAAAAACGCTCCATGTATTCCGGCCTTTAAAGGTCCTCATATGCGCATTGCTCGAGGCACAAGAGCGGTCGTGTGGCCCCACCGTTGTCATGGCGTCCTAAGCTGGTGCGAATTCTGTCCTCGCCGAATGCTCCAAGGCTTGTTGCCCGGCCTTCCGCCACAAATCCCCCTAGCCTTGCAAAGAGTAGAGCTTAGGGTGTGCTATCGTGTGTTGCTGGAAAATTTCAGTGCGTGGCCGCTCTGATACCAATGGGAAGTTCTGCGAGCTAGCGTTGTTCTACGTAGCTCAAACTATTCGTGGAATTTCTAGAGGATGTAGGTAGCGATCACCAGGCTTCGGAAGTCACGGCACATCCCTTCATCGGAGTCAGTGTTGAAAACATTTTGCTTTACTGCCGGGGTAGAGATGCGTAAGTTGCTAGGCAGCGCACTGGAGTCTGCGTGCTCCTCGATAGCTCCTCTGCCATAGACGCAACTCGACGCTCCTCTTCTCGTATACAGCGGAGGTGTTGAAGGGCCTTACCGCGCCGCTTGTTTGCGATTTCTTTGAAGGCTGGGGATGCAGCGGGAAGTTGTGTGTGAGCTTAAGTTTTAAGTGCATACGGCACGGCTGCTACCTTGTATGCTGCCGCTCGCGCCTCACTGCTGGACCACTCATTGCTTTCAACTGCTGCATGTGCAGCAACCCAGGATGTCAAGTACTAATGTCTAGTTTGAGGTCATCATCACCATCATCACACTGACTACGCCCACTGTGGGGCAAATGTCTCGCCCATGTCTCTCCACTTAACCCAGTCCTTTGCCAGTTGCTGCTACCATATCCCCGCAAACTTCTTAATCTCATCCGCCCACCTAACTTTCTGCCGCCCCATTCTACATTTGTCTGCTCTTGAAATCTACTTCGTTACCCTTAAGGGCCAGCGGCTATCTTGCCTTCGCATTGCATGCCCTACCCAAGCCCACTTCTTCCTCTTGATTTCGACTAGGATGTCATTAAAGCGCGTTTGTTCCCTCACCCACTCCGCCCGATTCCGATCTCTTAACGTTACACCTGTCGTTTTTCTATCCATAGCTCGCTGCGTTCTCCTTAACTTAAGCTGAATTCTCTTTGTTAGCCTCCACGTTTCTGCCCTAAAGGTGAGTACCGGTAAAATGGAAATGTTGTATACTTTTCTCTTGAGGGATATTGGTAAACTGCCATTCGTGATCTGAGAGAACCTGTCGTATGCGCTCCACCCCATTCTTATTTTTCTAGTTATTTTCCTCTCATGATCCGAACCAGTGGTCACTAGCTGCCCTAAGTAGACATATTCTCTTACTACATCCAGCACCTCGCTACCAATTCCGAACTGCTGTTCTCTTGCTATAATGTTGAACATTATTTTGGTTTTCTGCATGTTAGTTTTTAGCCCCACTTTTCTGCTCTCCTTGTCTCACTCATTGATCATGCTTTGCAGTTCATGTCCTGAGTGACTTAGCTAGCCAATGTCATCAGCGAATCGCAAATTACTTAGGTATCCTCCATTAATTCTTACCCCCAGCTGTTCCCATTTCAGACACCCGAATACCTCCTGTAAACATGCGGTGAATAGCATTGGCGAGATCGTGTCTCCCTGCCTGACACCTTTCCTTATTCGAACTTCATTGCTGGCTTTATTGATCGAGGACTATGGTATCTGTGCAATCATTATAAATATCTTGCGATATTTTCAGATAACACTCTTGTACGCCCTGATTCCCCAATGCCTGCATCACAGTTGAAGTTTCCACTGAGTCGAATGCTTTCTCGTAATCAATGAAGCCTATATAGGGGTTGGTTATATCCTGCGCATTTCTCTTTTACCTCCTGACTGATAGCGTGAATATGGTATATTGTCGAGTGTGCTTTACCAAAGCCTGCCTGATCATTTGGTTCACTGAAGTGTAAGGTTGTCCTGACTATCAGCTATTACCATAGTAAACACCTTGTAGGCAACTGACAGTAAGCTGATCGGTTTGTTATTTTTCAAGTCCTTGACGTCTCCTTTCTTATGAATTAAAATAATGTTAGGGTTTTTCCGAACCACTGGCACGCTCAAGGTTGCAAGGCATTGCGTATGCAGGGTGGCTAAAAAATTATCGGCAAAGGCACGATATGCTGACGGCCTCGCGTTTATTAAAAAACATTGGAGACCTAGTTTTTACCAAAAATCATCATAGGGTCGCCGAAGAGAGTTTTTGGTGTTTGCTACAGCCCGCTTGCATTATGTGCAGAAGAGGTCACTGAGCGTTCATTCCACGTGCAAGACCTCAACAGCGAGCCAATCATTTACAATATATTTTTTTAACATTCGCCTTTCTAGGCCTCGGGGCAACCAACGGTGCCGAGCTTTTTCCAGAAATTGCGCGCAACGCGTCATGCAGTGCTCGTTACATCACCAGCGAAAAGCAATAATTGGTTCGTTGTGCCGACTCTTCCAGACGCCACGCAGCTACCATGGCCGCGGCCTGAAGCTCCGCGCACCAGCGAACACCCGCGCGTGTCGGAAGCCGGCGAAGGGGCTGAGTGGGTGGGGCCGGCGAGGGAGCGCCCACATTAAAAGTGCGAAGACGCGAAATTTCAAATTTTAACTACAAATAACTGAGCTTCAACAAAACGCGTTTAAAAAATTCTGGCTGGATAATATGTGAGAAAAAGCGTCCTTTAATTTCTTAGGCATACCGCAACATTATTGACAGCCCCTTTCAGAGCCATTTTGATAATGTGCAACACTGTAGCATCCCTTTTCTTCTGTCTGCCTGTTTATCAGTGCTCAACGCGTTATGCTTCCCTGACATCTACCTGTGATTTCAGTTAATCTTGTCAATTCATACCCTCTCAAAATTCTATAACAGCGCCATGGACCTTTTCAATCTTTTGTCCATTATTCGTAAATTATTTAAAGCTGTGTAAAATCCAAATTTTCTCTGCTAGTTTTATTCTTATTCTTGCGTGAGACATTCATAACAAACATGGCCCATGGCATGGAACACGCCTGTTGCTAGTAAACAATTTATAATCACAACTTTGTGGTTGCCATTCGTGTCAACTCTTAAGCAAGCGTGACTTAGGAGATAATGTCACGGGTTGTTCAAACATAGCGTACGGTCATTGGCGGTGCTCCACGCGTCGGCCTTGTTTGGCCCTCGCTGTTGAAGGCGAGGGGTGGAGACAGGCGCAGGAGGCGATATTGGCTGGAGGGGGGGGGGGGGTCGACCGGTGGCGGCGACGAGCGACGGACGACGGAGGAGTAAGTCACGGTGGGCGGTTCTGGAGGAGTGGTGAAGGTGCACCGAGGAAAAAGTGCACGTTGCACTTCTTTTCGGACTACCTCCGTGAAGGGGGACGAAGACGAGCAAGCGGTGGGTGGCAGACAGTTCCGGAGTTCCTCCCTAATAACTTCGCGGGTGACCTCGCGTAGGTGCATGGCGTCCACGGGTAAGCCACCCGGGTAAGCAGCCGAGTGGTCAGCGCAAAGACTCGAAACACCTGAAACTCCAGCAAGCCGACAATAAAGATCTGCTCTGGCTGCCAGGGCGCGCTCGATGTTAATCGCCTCGGATATAAAGCCAGCCACAGTTGTGGGAGGATCCCGAATGAGACCGCCGAAAATGTCGAACTTTACTCCTCGCATCAGAGTGCGCACCTTCTTGTCCTCGGTGGCTCGGGGATCGGCTCGGGCACTAAGCAGCAACACGTCTTCGACGAAACTAGTGATGATTTCATCGGGGTTCTTGAGCCTGGCTTGCAGGAGGTCCTCTACGCATTGGCGGCGATGCTGGTTAGCAAAATTATCTCGCAGCTGTGTCTTGCAGGTATCCCACGATGTAAGGGTGTGCTCGTGGTTCTCGTACCAGGGACGGGCAGTGCCCTCAAGAGCAGAAATAGAAATTCCGCAGGCAATGTTCCGCAGGCCAGCCTTTGCGACAGGTCATTCGTTCATAGTGCTGAAGCGAATCGTCGATGTCTTCGGAGGCTTCGCCACGGAACGGGACAGCTGAACGAGGATCTACAGGGAGGTAAACCACGGCATGCACGGGCGGAGAATCTGTCTGCTGGCCTTGGCTCACGGTACATCGAGCCATGTGCACTGCCGGTACGGACCTTGTGGTAAGGTGCGCCAAGAGGCCGACTTCGGGGCCAAGTCCTTGAATTCGCCGGGTGGCACGTCTCTCGGCCTCCTCAGCAGGGAGCGGCGGCCGGGGCTGGGACTGGCACTCTGCGAAGCGGGAGGTAGGGGATGACGTCGCATAAGACGGCACCTCCACCAGAATGTCACGGGTCGCTCAAACGAAGCGGGTCATGGAGACACTGGAGGACAAGGACCGCAGGAGAGCAGGCGCCTGAGACAGTCGTTGTTGTTGTTGTTGTTGTTGTTCGCCTCATAGAATGGCGCATACCCACACAGCGGGATCGGCCAAGCAGAGGGGTGCATAGAGAGTTTTTGAGATTGTTTTTTTCTTTGTTTGGTTTTGTTTTCTTGTTCTTCTTCTCCACATCACGAGCGATTCTTTTTCTTCTTCTCCACAGTAAACATGCCACATACCCACTCGGGGGTAATGGCCAAGGCTGTTGTTGTTGTTAGCCTTTGAAAAGATGGCACATACCCATACCCATACGGAGGTGTTTCCCTCCGAGCTTTTTTCACTTTGTCGTCGATCGGCGCCCCGCTTGGGGAGAATCACGTTAAGTGGATAATCACAAATAACACACATGACAATACATGTCCATTTCGCGAAAAAAAAACAGCTATTATGCTGCAACGTCCGCACGCACCACGTGGCCTCAGTCTACCTGTAACGTCGAGGTCAGCTGCTGAAACCTGAACTACATTGGAGAGGAATTTTAATACAAATTATTCTCCGGGTGTAGACAAATTCCACGTGGACGTTGGTGCTCATTTATATTTTAGGCATTTTAGGCATTTTGCTCATTTATATTTTAGGCAGTTAAAAGATGAAAGCATGCAACTGAAATTTTATAGCTCTAGACCCTTTGAGCGCAGTCCAAAAAAGAACAGCTTCCTCACTTGCACCCGGTCATTCTGAGTATACTTGTTAACTTAAAAACGGAATAAAACATTTCGAAATGTGCTGACATCGACTTTTTCTATATGCTAGGCAAAGGAAGAGCTCACAGGCCACTGAACAATGAGAAATGACAATAAAAATACTGCGCGGACTTCCATCCGCCGCACTTTTACTAATGCCACTGAATGTGCAAAATTTGAGACAGGGGATTACAGTCGGCGTTCTGCGCGACAGCAGACTGCTAATGCTTACATGCTGCTCCGAAAAGAAGTCGCTGTTGCAGCAGTCGCCGTCCCATGCTCGATCGTACCTTTCGTCCTGGTCTATGAAGCTGTCATTGCTCAAGTCTTCATGCACAGCAGAAACGAGAACCAAAGCCTGGAATGAGATGCAAAACATACATTATACGCTATTTACTTTTTATGGAACCTCAGGGCCAAGGCCACTTTTGTTGTAACGGTAGCTAACATAAACTGGCGAAATAAAGGTGGAGAACACCGCTCAATAATAACACTTCGGGAAGTTTACTGAACATCGCTGCACTTGCGGCATCCAACTACATGAACAAGAAAATACCTGATTTTAAACTCAGCTGGTGCGCGAACTTAAAACCTTTTCTTCATGCTGCATCTCACCTTTATTCTACATTCAGGACATGCATCTTAAAATGCATCTTGGTTCTACAACAATTCATAGGCTAGAGTATCAATAATCGGGCAAGTGAGCATGTTGCTTCACTGGAAAGAACGTCCAGCAGTAACCTTGAGTTACACTGCACAGAATGCATGCCAACTCCAACGTTTCAAGACGTCCGTATTGTCCTGAAAATCAGTGAAGGGCCGGCTCCAAATATCAGTGAGGCTTTGCTATCTGCGAAAGGGTTGCCAGCGCGTGTTGCCCGCATTTGGCTGCTTTCTGAGAAAGCAGCCCGTTAAAATGGACACATTATAGAACACTGCCCCTAGAGCATCTTTCTACTCTTCGGACGGTATTGTCACGTAGTGGTGACTGCAGTCGGGAGAGCAGCAAGACGGAGAAAATGGCTTCTAAACAAAACTGTTTATTTAGGCTGACTTTCGCTTAAGAACTGAATGAGTCGGCGGCTGCGTAGCAACAACCGTGTTCGGTGGTCGTTGAATCGAATGCCCGCCACTCTCGGCTGTGCTGAATTTAAAGCTGATAGCGAACTTTCGAAATAAAGCGTGAAAAGTTACTAGAACATTCTGGAACATCGTAGAATCGGATCGATCCGCCTGGATCCGGTCAATCCAACTAAATCTAGGCGCATTTTGCATCACAAACAAAGCGATAAAGCGGCGTGCGGGCTGCTTTGCAGAATAACCAAATACTACAAAGATTCGCGACATTACTCCTCTCTCAAAGAAGTATCGACCCGATGCTTTAAAACATAAGGCGACTACAAACAAATAAAACAAACTGTGCAGAAATAAACACCGAGTGTTGAAACATAGCGTACTTCATCACGAATAATAGGGATTTAGACAGACGACATGGGCAACTTCTCGCCCTATGCGGTGTCGCTGGGATGCAGCTATTTCGTCAGGGTTCGACTTAATAGTCCAATTCACCTAGCAGGCGAAAAACTTTGTACGGACCGCAATAGCGGCGAAAAAGGTTTTCAATCATCTCGAAGCGGCGATTGGGCGTCCAAAGTCAGACTCGGTCTCCTGGCTCGTATTCCTGGTTGCGTCTACGTAGGTTGTACCCTCCAGCGTCGGTCCGCTGCTGGTCTTTCTGGCCGCTGCTGGTCTGCTGGCAAGTCTTCGAGCTGCTTCTGCGCGTTGAATGTAGGCGGCGACGTCGACGTTATCTTCTTCGCTAACGTTGGGCAGCAGGGTGTATAGCGTGGTCGTGGTCTCCCTACCGTGTACGAGCCTAAAAGGCGTCATCTGGGTGGTCTCCTGCACTGCGGTGTTGTAGGCGAAGACGATGTAAGGCAGGATGACGTCCCAGGTCTTGTGTTCGGCATCGACATATATGGCGAGCATATCGGCGATGGTTTTGTTCAGGCGCTCGGTCAGTCCATTGGTCTGCGGGTGGTATGCAGTTGTCCTCCGGTGGCTGGTTTGGCTGTAATGCAGGATGGCTTGCGTCATTTGTCGTGAGTGCTGTTCCTCTGTCTGTGATGAGCACATCGGGGGCGCCGTGTCGCAGAAGAATGCACTCCACAAAGGGATTTTGTAGTGCTTTTGTAGGGCTTTCGCATCGGCGTTCTGGGTCATGCAGTCGGTTGTTGTGATGATCCGCTTATTTCCAGACGTTGACTTCAAGAAAGGGCCAAGCAAGTCCATGCCGATCTGCTGAAAGGGCCTTGAGGGCGGCTCGATGGGACTCAGAAATCCTGCTGGTCAGGTGGGAGGGGGCTTTCGCCGCTGAAAATCTCGGCAGGTTTTCACATAATGTGAGACATCGGCAGACAGTCGAAACCTGTAATACTTGTATTGAATTCGGCGGAGGGTGCGACAAAACCTTAGATGTCCAGCTGTCGGCTCGTTGTGTGAAGCCTGAAGAAGTTCTTAGCGCAGACTTGCAGGTACAAGGAGGTAGGTTGTCTTGTTCACTGCAAAGTTCTTCTTCACGATGCCGCGAGCAGTGGGCATTCGTAGTTCGACGACCGACAAGCACGTTTGTTGCTTACGCCGCCGCCGAGTGATCCAGTTCTTTTGCAGGCGCAAGTCAGCCCAAATAAAGAGCTTCGTTTCTAAGACTGGTTGGTGTCTTCCTGACCACTGGACTGCCGTCACTACAACGCGACAATATACATGGTGTCTCATCTAACTTTAGGCACAGTTTGAAAATATGCCGAGACATTCTAAGACGATGTGGGCAAATGAATGTGGCTGGCTGTTGTATGGAGCGAGTCACAGCGCTTTTGTATTCTGCTTAATTGCATAATTAGTCAAGATCAATTAACCAAGTTCGCAAGCGACCAAGTTGTTCAAAAATTGCAATTGGAAAGATGTAGAACGACCCGCAAAACTCCCGATTGAATAGTTTCGAATTGTCTATTATGTACTAGAATATTCTGCTCATAGAATGCCCGCGAAATACAAAAAAAAATAAATGGCATGCCCACGTGCACGCCACGATTGCAATACTCTCAAACATTCCGCGTACAAATTAACATAATTTACACCGGTGAGCTGCCGCTTAAAAGGCCACAGAGCAGCAATGCATGCATTGGCTGTGCGATTTACTCCAGCTATATGCTTATCTCGCGGCGGTTCATGATAGCGATAAGCAGGCGCAGCGCTTATCACTTGTGCTGGCTTAAATCGCACAGCCAGCGCCTGCGTCCCTGCCTTGTCACCTTTTAATATGTAGCGCACCTGGTTAAATGCCATGTTCATTTGTACGCAGAATGTTTGGGAGTATTAGAATCGCGGCACGCAAGCGGGCATGGCATGTTTTATTTTTTTTTTTTTGTATTTACCGGGCATCCGCAGTGAGCGGGGAAGAATATGTAGTGGTTGTAAAGTATGAAACTTCATTCGCGCGTTCTGCGGACCTTTCTACAACTGTCTAATATGAATTTTTTCCTAAACTTCATGTGCTGCAAAGTTGGTCAATCAATCGCGACTAGTTATGCGATAAATCATAATGCAAAATATACTGCGACTTGCTTCATACAATAGCCAGCAACGCGCATTAGGTTGCGTCGTCTTAGACTGCATCTGCGTACTTTTAAACCCTGGCTAAGGATAGCTGGGACGCTTTGCATTCTATATAATATACATATTTTAGGTATGAAGACGGCTTCTGCGGCAGAATACCACCAGCGTCGGCGGACATCACAAAATTGTTGATAAGATTAACAACTCAGCCGGCTAATTACTTCTTGTCAGTAACTTTCAAACCTATCACAGTTAGTCAACTGGTTGGTGGAAGAGGGGTCAGTTGCTTCGCCCCTCTCCACTTCCACTGTATCCCCCTTACCCTCACCTCCTATTCTTTTTTTCTTTCTCCTTGCTTTGCACTCTTCTCATTCACTCTCTATGCCCATTCAGTCATGTGATTGTTTCTTTCAAGGAGAGAGAGAGAGTTCCGCCTCTCCATCTTCATTCCGTACTCCGAATATGCGGATCCTTCTGTTTAGACATTTTAGCCTGATGAAGGACGGTTTCCGCTGCAGCTGCACAAACAGTGTTCTCTGCTTATCTTTCTGTTTCAAGCCTCAAGACATATTACTGGTGAACGAGAGTGGAAGTTCAAGGTAACGTGGACACAACGCGAAAACGACATAATGAAAGGGGGAACCGAACACAGACCATTGTGTGTCCTGTTCTCCCTTGCGTTACCTCGTATTAGTGGCGACTCGTTTTTCCCAGTTTACCATGGCTGCTAGCAGCAGCAGTCATCGATGCATCGACACGATTCTCTGAAAATGGTGTTGGCAACTTGCACATGAGTTCGGGCAGTGCATCTGTGCAGTTGTGAGTTTTTTATGAAGGAGAAATGATCTTTGTATTGTTTTAAACAGAGTACCATCGTATTTCCAGGTTTTCTGAAATCTTTGTCACAGCGGAAACAGCCATGTAACCAACGATGTCGTATTTATTTATTTATTTATTTATTTATTTATTTACTTATTTATTACCTCAAAGGCCGCGGTTCTGGGGCATTACAGGAGGGATGGGCGGATTACATGCAGATTATATAAAGATTACAAGTACATAAAGATTACAGGATACATCAAGATTACTGATTACATAAGGATGGCCTCAATCTTTTTCTTGAAGTCGATGCAGTTGACGATGAGTACGGCTTCCGGCGTCAGATCGTTCCAGTCCCGAGATGATATGACAAAAAAAGAACGGAAATGAGATGTAGTTTTTGCAGCGAGTGGGTATACGGTCTTGATGTGGTTGTTGCGGCTAGAAGGACGATGAGCTGTTGATATGATAGATGATCCTAAAGGTGAATGATAGAACTTGTGGAATAGGCATAGTCGAGATATTTTTCTTCTAGTTTCAAGGTTAGGCAAGGATGCTCTGGATTTTAAAGAGGACACGCTAGTATAGTAAGAGTAGTCACAATAAATAAAACGGATAGCGCGGTTTTGAACTTTTTCAAGGATAATAGAAAGGTTAGATTGTTGAGGATGCCATACTGCTGATGCGAATTCTAGTTTAGGTTGGACGAATGTTTTATACGCTAATAATTTGACAGAAGGGGTAGCAAAACGAAGATTTGGACGTAGGAAGACAAGGATGCGGTTAGCGTCGTTAGCGATGTTCGTGATATGCGAAGACCATGTTGGGTATGAGTTAAGGTGATGCCAAGATACTTACAGGAAAGAACAGATGATACTTCAGAACCGAAAAGAACATATTTTGAGGGAATATGGGATTGCCTGCGATGAAAAGAAATCATACTTGTTTTAGTAATATTAAGGGACATTAGCCAATGCTTGCAGCAAGTTTCGATTTGGGTTAGATCAGTTTGGAGGGTGTCAGAGTCAGTTCTGCTGGTAATAGGACGGTAGATTACACAATCGTCGGCAAATAATCGGATGTTCGAGTTGACGTTAGAGGGAAGATCGTTAATGTAGATTAGAAAAAGCAAAGGTCCAAGCACTGTGCCTTGTGGTACACCTGAAGTAACGGGGAAAGAGGTGACGATGATTTGTTACCGTAGACAAATTGCTCTCTGTTGGTCAAAAAATTTTGTAGCCATTTTAACACCAAGTGGCTAAGGTTAAGACGTGAAAGTTTTAGTAGTAATCTTTTGTGGGGTACCTTATCGAAAGCTTTTTCAAAGTCAAGGAAGAGCGTGTCAACGGGAATGTTGAAGTCAAGATGAGAAGTAAGATCATTAATAAAAAGGGCAAGTTGGGTGTCACAGGAAAGTCCTTTTAGGAAGCCGTGTTGGTTAGGATGAAAAAACTTGACCGAAACTAAATAATTAACGATGTGAGAATAAATAACATGTTCCATTAGTTTTGAACAGATGCTCGTAAGAGAATTTTACATAAAAACGATAAACCTTTCTTGGGGACTGGAACGATCTTACCGATTTTCCAGTCTTGCGGAAGCACGCCTGATGATAATGACTGTTGAAAAAGATGGCACAAAATGACACTAACCACGTTTTTAGTATTTTTTAGCACTTTAGAGTTCAAGCCATCAATGCCAGATCACGATGACTCTTTCAATGATTCAATTAGTTTCCTAATACCATTGCTATCGAACAAAATGTCTGGCATAGCTGGATAATCGAAGGCAGGGAAGTGAGGTAATTCGCCGTCCAGTTCGTTAGTAAAAACTGAACCGAAAAAAAGAATTTAGAACGCGACAGACATCACGTTCCGTAATGAGATTATGGTCCTCATCACGTAAAGTAATAGGTGTGTTGCGTAAAGGATTAGTGGATTTCCAAAACTTGATAGGATTAGTGCGAAGCATAGAAGGTAATACTGATGAAAAAAAGGAACGTTCAGTTCGGTTTACAAGAAATTGAAATGTTTTTTTCAGCACAATGGTACTTTTTCCATGAGCAGTCAGTGTTCACACGTCTGGCTGTACGGAAAAGCCTTTTCTTCTTGTTATTAAGGCGCTTCAGATCGTTGTTAAACCGCGGTGACGATGATTTTTCTGTGATCGTGATAGTAGGGATGTGCTTATCTATTAGTTGATGCATTTTGTGTATGAAAAGAGACCAGTTAGTTTCTACTGACCGGCTTGAAAAGTCATGGATGAACCACGCCCCAAAATCGGCTAGTTCTGTGTTCATGGCAGCGTAGTTACCTTTGTCGTATAATGTGTTTTCTTGGTTTTCTTCAGGCTTGTGACTTGGAATCAGAATGTGCTTAATATAATGGAGTGGTCACTAAGTCCGGGTAAATGAAGTGGCGTAGAAACTTTATCAGGGTGGGAAGTGAGAATGAGATCGAGAATGTTGGAGGAATGATCAGTTTGCCTAGTAGGTTCAGATACGACTTGAGACAAGCCAAAGGTTAGGCACGTGTTAACAAAGTCACTTACAATGTTATTTTTTGATGTAATGGTGGGAAGATCGGACCAGGTAATCTCAGGAAAATTGAAGTCATCATAAAAAAGAATGGGAATGTGCTGATAGGACCTAGTTATCACGCGGAGTGCTTCGTGTTAGTGAGAAACCAAGGAACCAGTTAGATCAGGGGGTCGATAGCAAACACCAATGATAACAGGAGGGAACGAGGCATGACACTTAATGAAAAGGAGTTCGAGAGGGGAATCAAGTTTAATCTCGGAACAAGGATATCAATGATGAACACCTATTAGTACACCTCCTCCTCGCCTATTAATCCTGTTGCGTCTAAACATATTGAAATCAGAAAACATGGAAGTTATTTCGGAGTCCCCTACTGTTGAATTTAGCCATGTTTCGGTTAGTACAATTATGTTGATCTCCGTATTGCGTATAAGACTTTCGAGGAAATCTAACTTCGGTACAAGGTTGCGAATATTAGTGTAAAGAATGGACAAAGGGCGGAGCTTAGGCTTTTCGGGAGGATTACGTAGTAGCTATGGGGTGCGGGGAACAACTTCATTTGAAATATGGTCATAAATGTAGGTAGTGCTGCCGATGATTAACTTATTGTAGCGGAGTTTGTATTTTTCACTTTGTGATTTACCAAATGCAAGTAGCTGTTTCCTGGCAGAGAGGGTAGTTTTCGAGTAATCTTCCGAAATACTGTAGGAACTGTTCTTTAGTTTGCTAGCAGAGGAAAGGATTTTCTCTTTTGTTTTGTAGTGTGCAAAGTTAACAATGATTGGTCTGTTTTTGTTGGCCTCAAATTTTCCTAGTCTGTGAGCTCTTTCAATGTCTGTGGGGCTGATTGTTATATCTAGTTTTTCTTTGCATACCTTCGTGGTCAAGTTTTCAGATTCAGCCCATGTTTCAGTGTTGGTGTCTTTTAATCCAAAAAATAAAAAATTCGAGCGGCGCGCCCTGTCTTCGTAATCCACCAGCTTAGACATAATGTTTGATATTTCACCGGCATTGTGCTCCGCAAGTTCCCGAACATCGCTGATATCGGTTTTTATTGCGGCAAATGTTGCGCAATCATCTTCAATCTTCGCTAGTCTGGTTTTTATTTCACCCAGCGCTTTGTCGTTTTCAGTTAACGTGAAACGAATTGTTTTCATTTCTGACAACAAAGATGCTTGGCCAGATCGCAGTTCTTGCAAAGCCTCCATTATGCCAGAGGTATCTTGCGGAGCAGTGCCGCGGGTGTAGGGACCCGGGTTAACTTCAACGTCACCCGACAAGATCAGCAGTTGACGTATGACGCCAAGACATTCAAAGGTAATTGTGACACAACACTGTGGGCTCGGCAGCACTAGCAAGGCCTCATAACGCGTACGTCGTACAGTTGTACAGTTGTTAACTGCGCATGTTAATGAGTGGTGCAAAACGGGAAATCATTCAGAATTCGAGAAGCCTTTGTCAAAAATTTTACCGACGTATGTATGACCGCTTTTGGACATTTGATCCCAAAATAATATCATTATATAGCTGCGGCTTGAAGTAACAAAAGAAAACAGCTTGAAGTAACAAAAGAAGAATTTCAAAGGCAAATTTTTACTACCTGTTGGACTTGTGAACATGGCGATGAGCTGCGCGCTGGCCAGTCGCAGTGTTGCTCACTCGGCGTATTTGCTGAGCGGATGCTCAATTCACGCGTGTCGTCCCTATTTAGCAGACGTTGAGAGTCTCGTGAGTTAGCAACAGTTTCCGTCTTCCAGTCTTTCTTCTCGGCCACTGAAGCCTTGCAGTCCTCGCTGCATCTCCCACTTAGCCAAACTGTCCTCCCACCACAAACATTTGCTTCAAAGCCCTCTTCTCCCCCATTGTAGTTCACTGAAAAACCTGTATTCTGTTCATATTTCCTCTTCTTGTAGCCATTGTCCCCTAGGCTTGCACCACTGTCAGTATTCATATTAAGTCGCCTGCCAGCCAAATTGCACAACTATATGTCCATCTTGCGACGCCCACAGCGCAGCAAGCTATAGTTCGCGCAACGCTTGGAGCAATGCCGTTCAGGCTTTCAACTGTTTGGCCCGCACAGCGGGGTGGCTTGCTGATGCAATGAAATGATTCGATATCGCTACTGCGTCTTTAAGCACTGGATGCCAACGCCCGCAGAACCAAGAACCGCTCTTTGAAGCTAGACACAGTTCCGATAAAGGAGTGGTTCGTATCTCTCTGGCCGGGGAAAAGAACAGCCAATACAATTAAAGGAGTGGCATTTGTTCAATGCTCCGAACAAGACAGTGTCCTTTTGAATCGTACACATGAGTTTGCACGCCCTCTGATCCGTCGACCTCAAGACATTGCCCTCAATTTTGTCAAAGGTTACATCCGATAAAATGTTTGCGCACTGGGGTCATTCCAGGACGCGACAAGAATTCTTCAAGCATTGTCAGACAAAGAGACATAAAAGGTCATTTCAAGTTCCCTGGCATCGTAGACACGGACTTAAGCCGTCTTTCAGCAACGCGCTCCGCAGGCATCGATACAGGACATCAAGTAGTTCACGCAGTCTGCGCGACGGGTAAGTATCAAGAATATTTATTCTTGTCACAGTACTTGATGCTTGTTTTCGTCCCAGCGCGAGCAAGGTCACTTGGTGCCTAATAACTAATATGTTGTCAAGCAGGTTATTAACGCGGGTGTAACATATCTTTAAGATTTAGACCTGGTGTTGGCTACACAGCCGACCCTTCCTTTCTCTTTACTTATATAGCTCAACTGCATGGCCACAGCGGCATCACTACTGCAGCGAAAGCATTCTCACATACAGTCGGTTACGGACGGTCATTCAGCTCTGCCCGCGCAAAATTTCTAGACCACGAAACTGTGATACGGAGGTGGAAATTACAGGCAGTTGGTGCATTCTACGGCTCGACAAAAGAGCTTTGCGGGTGTTAGTGACGGGCATTCGGATATTCTTGAAAATATTTCACAAATGTGCACCTGCAAACACGCACGTATATGTCATACGCGATAAATGGGAGGAGCCAAATAACCCTAGTGCTCGTAACTACAGAAAATGCAAGTCAGAAACCACAGCAAGAAAGAGCATGCGACTAACTTGGCGTATCGGCGAGCTAGCAACGTCTATCTTCGGCCATTCATGGTGTCTCCTTAAATAGATGGCAACATAACGAATCCACAATTTGCAACAGGTGTAGTAAATTCCACAAATCGGGCATAATTTTCAGTCGTGATAAGTCTGGCAGGTTATGAATGCTAACCTCTTGTGTGGTCTCTTGTGTAAAGGAAATGCGTATGTTCACACAAAGTTACTAGCTGAATGGCCTGTGATCTTTCTTCAAGGACTCTTAACGAGCAGTCTTTGCCAAGTGAAAAAGGGCGAGCGTTAAATCTCTTTCTTGAGGTACACCTCGCAATACAGCTGTTTCCGAGCTTAACCTTTAGAGAGCTTCTCAGCCGTATTTGCACAGAATAATCAGAAATAAACGAATGCATATATCGCAGAAAATGGCTTTTTACCGCAGCACCTTGGAAGCTTCACTGCTTGGAATTTTAAAGGGCACTGCCATGGTTTTTATTAACCTCAAATAAAATGAAAAATGTAGAAAGCATAAAAGAATTCTCGCGTTCCATATGGCATACTAAGTCCACGGCGCAACCTCGGGCGCTCAAGTGCGGGGGGAATCCATTCACACGCGAAGGAAATCGCCTTACTCGGGCAGAAACTGTGATGACATGTTTTATCCCGACTTAACGACAACATAGCTACTCAGAACCAACATTGTCATCTCTAAAGAGCGATCAGTGCCATGTTCATTCGGAAGGACGTTTCACAAAATAGGCATAAAAACAGCACAAAACTGAGACCTGCTTATCCATTCTGCTCTTTTCTCCGCCCTCATCTCATTTTTTTGAGGGGGAGGGTTATGTAAGCTTCAACGCGATAGAAGACAGGCAGACCGCCCCCTTCATTCCTCAAGAGTTTTCGTGCATGGATATATATATATATATATATATATATATATATATATATATTGCATACAAGGGAAGGGGAATGAGGGGCTCGTTATAAATATGACAGAAGCCAACAGCCACAGGAACTAAGGGGCAGAGGGGATTTTTTTTTAATTTATTTATTTAATTTCTGGTGTTGATCAATTTAGAATATTACTGAATATGTTATCGCTTAATGCTAATTGATTAGAAAAGCAGAAGAGAAAACAACCACATGCCGCCGGTGGGATCCGAACCCACGACCTCCCACCGGCGGCATGTGGGTGTTTTTTCTTCTGCTTTTTTAATCAATTAGCATTAAGCGATAACATATTCAGTAATATACTAAATTGATCAACACCACAAATTAAATAAATAAATTTAAGAAAAATCCCCTGTGCCCCTTGGTTTCTGTGGCTGTTGGCTTCTGTCATATATATATATATATATATATATATATATATATATATATATATATATATAGTGTTCCTCAGAACTGAAATCGCATTGATGTTTTTAGGGTTTATCTAAAGTTAAAGTACCATTTTTTCGCTCATCCTATCTTAATAATTAGTCTAGATAAATAAATTAACTTTTTAAATATAGCTTGAAACGTTCAGGCGGTAATAGGAAAGTTGTGAAGCTCCACAAATATTGTCCAACCCAGGCACTTCCAACGAGATGGACTTAGCGTGACCGTTTTTATTCGGGAAAAACGAAAGCCCTCGGAGTTTAAAAAATACCGCGTGACAGCGCACTCCGTGTGCCCGGATGCGCCGCGATTACAGCGCTCTCATCCGCACTTTGTAAAAAACATCACTCGCTTAGCACCTTTCGTGCTCAAGACAGGGCTTCGCGTTTGTCCCAGAGTGCACAAACACCGGGTAGGAAGAACTCCAATGCAAGCCGCTGTATATACCGCAATCCGGTGGCCAGGCACGGACCATGGCCTTAGTTCCCGAGCTGTGCGAGAGTTCCAAACATCTCAGGATGCGCTTACCGCGATTGAGTGAGGACGCTTGTGTTCATATAAGCGATGTGGTAATACTGCAGATTTAAACAGTGTGAATGACAAGGACAACGAAAGACAAAACTTGAGACGTACTCGGAGGTTAACTCTATTGGAACAAACCGATATTATATGCCCATGCCAAGCAACAACTCAAACAAAAAAAACAGTGATTCAAGTGCCGTTAAAGCCCCTGGCAAGTGCCCTTGTTGAGAAAGCATACCCAAGGACTTGAGGTGATAAATGGCTCGCTGAACCGTTCACTACCTTACAGTGATTCAAGTGCCCTTAAAGCACCTGACAAGTTCCCTTGTTGAGAAAGCATACCCAAGGAATGGAGTGAACTGCCAAATGACTTTGGTCGAAAGGACTAAGTGGCAAACTTTACAACATTTAAGGTGCATGATATAGTTTTAACCCCTACAGGTCCCTAACGACTTCTTGTACTCCTATATGCGCATATCGGCACATTGGCCAATCTGGCCCATGTACAGTCGCCGTCAAAAGTAAATGGAAGGCGACTTCGTCAAAAAAACTTAATTTCTTCAAATCTAAAGCATAATGGTCCATGTTTGTTGGTGCACAGTGCAGTTCGCACAATCACAATTAGGCTGCACATATGTATTCAAGGATGCATGAATTAAGCGGGAAATGATTAATGTTTTCGTTAATATTGCCTTCCATTTACTTTTGACGGCACCTGTACACTGCGTGCCAATCGCGCTGTTAAAATGCATATAATTGAATTTAATATAATTTAATAATATAATTTAATATAATATAATTTAAAATACATATAATTTACCGTTCCGACATCCAAGTGCAGCTTTCTTTTGTCATTCCAGAGTTATTAAATATCGCCTCAGTGTTACTTTTCAAACAGAAATCAGGAAAAATGTAACAAATCTTAAAAAGTTAGCAGAACTAAGGAAAAAAGAATCAGTCTATCCAACAAGACGTGACGAAGAATGGACAGTGCCAACACCTCGACTAAATCTTGGTAGGGAATGCCTTCAGTACACTCTTCCATCCCTTCTAAATAGGTGTATCCACATTAACCTCGATTTGTTTTCTTTTTCACGTCGTGAACTACATAATTTGTTTTTGAATAGCATGGTTTAAGTTTCATTATGTATACATATTGCTGTTTCGTGTATTCTCTGGTGCTTCCTTGATATGCTTGTTTTTTTTAAATTGTATAAACTCTTGTGTTGCCTCCCTGTCAATAATTAGGATTGTAGACTCGTCAAGCTGCCCAAGGGCAGCTTTTTTCTACGATTCCTCCATCTGTACTGATAGATGGGAAATAAACTTTGAAACTTTGAAATTTTTAATATGATATCATTGCAGCTCGCGAAGATTTTCTTTTTCTTCTTCTATGTGTTAAGCCGTGCTAGCAACTGGACACAGGCCGTTCAGAGTACAGAGGAGATGTAGAGTCTTTGTCAAAAGTAACCAGGCTGCACGTTTTTCTTCTCAGTCGTATATTAAAGCTATCATGCCAGACCTCAAGCTCTAAATCTCTGTATAGTAATAAGAACCCCTCTTCTCACCTTCGAAGAACTTTTTGATCTTTAGGGAAGCCGTGAGGGCCCTTTTATACGAGTGAGAATCAAACCATGCAGCCTGGTTACTTTTGACAAAGACTGTACATGGTCCCTGTTGAGTAAATGGTGCGAAACCATGAATTTCTTTACAACTGTGATGACCATTGAAATAGTGCGTTTTTTGTTCACGTCATACAGTTTGCGGACAGCGCCCGTCAACTATCACAGGCCTGCATTGCATACACCGAAATGTAAACTTTCTTAAACAAACGAACGGCAACGCACGCACGCACGCTGAATTATAAGCCGTGAATTGCTGAAACGGAAGGGGGACTTTGAACTGTCAAGTTCCAGCGAGATATTGATTCGAAGGAAACGAGAGAAGATAACAAGCTCTTAGTCAAAGAAACAAAAGGTAACTAACTGCGTTATCGCGCCATCCGCTAACCCAGAACTGAACGAATGACGGTCGCGGAATTCTGAGAACCAAACCCGTGTCTCGTTTATCGCTCTTCTGCCCGATTGCGACAGCCGAAATGGGGCAAGGACACTGGCACGAAGCTTTTGAATATTTTTTTTCTTGAATGCACAAGTGCAAAGGCACTCGGCTTCAGGGTGTTTCTTATGACGCGACATGCATCCAGATTTATCTGGAGCGATTGCAGCCGCTCGCAAATGCTTCTAAGCTCTTCAAGATTCCAGTAGGCGAGTCACGCGCTATAGCTCGAAATTGCTTCGTCAGCTTTAAAATTGGTGCGGATGGAAGGCTCGGTGACATTATACTTGAAAGATTGCCTGGCGCGCTTGTTACTTCTGCCATCACCTGGTTGTTCATTTGTTAGTAGGCGCAAGTCGGCACAACAAAGAGTTTCGTTTTAAAGCATTCCTTTGCTTTCCTTCGAAAGTGTTCCTCCTTACGGACTGCTGTCACCACCACGTGACAGCACCAAGTAGTCAAAGCTGTCCCCAAAAAATGTGTCCTGGTTCCAACATTGTTGTTTTTTATTGGGATATTTTTTGGTTTACAATGCATACGTAAACCAAGGACGAGCAGGCAAAGGCGTTAAACAACACCTGACTAAGGCCTGCCCTCCTATACAAAAACAAACATTCAAAGCATTTGACAGCAACCGACTTCGAACAGAAAAAACGCAGGTTAAAATTAAATTGGCAGTAGTATACAGATTTGATACCAAAAAAGATACAATGGTGTTTACTTATACAGCACTGTCACGAAAGTAGCATATCATGCACGGCTCTTTTATAGCTTTGGTCACTTCGTTTTTCCATTGCCATAGAAAGTAGCGGCGCGTAAGCATTTAGATTTCGCGGTATCATAAATGCCAACATTTTGTGGCCATAATTTGTACGGGACTTTTAAACATGGAAACTAGCTGTTCGGAAGTTATATAGTCCATGCATGTGCAGATATGTGTTCTGAAACGTTTCTTTACTGTATTTTATTTGATTCTTTATGTATATAGCCAGTTTTTTGTCATACATTGTTTGTATTTTAAGTAACTTGTGTTTTCTAAAAACCTCCCCTGTGTCTTGGCTGGGTGTAAGGTTGAATACAGCTCGGATAGCCCTTTTTTGCAGCGCAAATAATTTTGCTATATTAGTAAGTGTTGTTGTTCCCCACACAAGTAGGCCGTAATGTATATAGGAGTGAACTAAAGAGTAGTATAGCTGTAGTTTGCATCTGACAGGTACAAGCATACGTAGTCTGTTTATTATGCCCACTGACCGCGATACTTTACTGCGTAAATAATCTGAATGGTCACTCCACAGTAAGTGCTGCTCGAAAATTACTCCTAAAAATTTTATTGAATTTTCACGAAGTAGAGTTGAATTTTGAAATTTCAGTTGAAAACTTTCAGTAATCATCTTGTTTTTGGCTCTAAATACGACATATTTAGTCTTTTCAACATTTAGTTTCAATTGGTTAGATTCCAGCCATGAAGAAAGTTCTTGTAGCCATACGTTTGCTTCTTTTTCTAAGATAGCCATATTATTTCCTGAAAAGAACACATTAGTATCATCTGCGTAAATAATAATATTCTTAGTCTGAGGTATGTTCACTATGTCGTTAATGTACAGAAGGAATAGTATCGGTCCTAAAATAGAACCCTGTGGTACACCAACTACAATTTCCCCTGGTGTTGATGATACTGCGTTTATTTGCAGTGTGGAGTCGTGCGTTTAATGCGAAGTGGTGAAATAAAAAGTCCTCGAAAGTCAAGAATCGTGGAATTTCTCTGGGCGCATTTGATTGTTTGCTCATACTTATTAAACTTTTGTACGCTGTTTTTTCATCCCCTATGACTCAGGAGTGCCAGCATGACATCGATGATATTTAAGCAAGTTGCAGCCGGATTTTTCTGGAGCCATTAAGACCACGCAGATCAGCTTCTGTTGTCGTTGAGATTCATTTGAAAAAGAGGAAATGCCAATTGCACCCCGCAGAGAACAACAGCTATTCATGAGAAAAATCATGCGCCAAGTGTCCTGGCAGCTCGTAAATTAGATGCAGGTGTAAATTTCCTACCAATCAAGCCCGCGGTAACCACCGTGATTCCTATCGGCAAACCTGTGTTTCCTTAATAATGCATGCATGCCTGTCGTGTAATGTGCAGTTCTCCTGAGTCTGGTTTTCTCCTCCGAGCGACATCTACACCTCTCCTGTAGTAGTAGAAGTTCGCTCTTTTCATCTCCCTGCTTAGTGGTTCTTGTTTTGAGCCCGTCACATTGCGTTTTTGAATCATGGCTTCTGCAACCATACAGCTGGTATTGAAAGCTAAATAATGGACACAATTACTAACATGGAGAGACTGCAACGACATCACTGTGTCGGTTCGAAAGCCACTCTGACTGAAACGGGTAACCTCAGCTTTCTTGTGGAAAAAAGCCGTAAAGCTTTAGGTTACTCAAGGGCTGTGCAAAGAAAAAAACGGCAGGGGTTCAACTAGTCTTCAACCTCTTTATACGAACGAAAGCTCTGTTGACCATGGTCTCCACTGTCTCAAAAAAAATGTCAAGGTCAACGCCAAGGATCAAGGTCAGGGGTTAGGGTAAAAGGTCAAGGTTAGGTACACAATGACCATAGCCATATGGTCACGTGGTCATTCTACCTTAGCGTGGGCCATACCACCCACAGTTAAGTTCGGTTTCACCTTGTTAAGCATTCGAAGTCATTGTCGATGTGATGCCCACTATCTCAAATGAAATGTCGAGGTCAAGGTGAGATGCCCATTGGTCATAGTCATATGATCGCGTGATCACACTACTATAGCTTGGTCCGTACCGCCACGCAGTTAAGTTCAGTTTGGCCTTGCTAGGCATTGAAGGTCATTGCCCCATCCGCACAGAAATCGGAGGTTGTATCATGAGGAGTAGAGCTCCTGCTCTAAAATATTTTTCAGTATTGACTTAAGTATATAAGTATATTAAAAAAGGTGTACAGAATGGTGTTGCAGTGTTTTCGCAGACGAGAATGCATCTCAAATACTTAGTGCATCGAGTATGAACAGATATATGTTAAAAGTGGCTTCTGTGGTACGAAGTGGTGGCACGGCAGTTTCCTTTAAAATTGTTAACCTTGGCCCTTCGGGGCGCCGCTCGGCATTTTTCTTTTAAAAAATTTTGTTCCGCCTAAGGAGAGTATGCACAGCTCAAAGAAGCAACCAGTTTTTAAACGCAAAACAAAGACGATTGTTCTTTACTGGCATGCAAAAAATTTTGTAGAGTGTAACAATGGCTCCAAATTGTAACGTCATAATGTCACGACTGATAAAAGAAGTACTCGAAAAACCACATGACCATATTTGTTCCCAAAATATACATGTTCTGTCACCTGTAAAGACTGAACACAAAATTCTATTTTACAGGTGACAAAACCTTTCATTATGAGTATCGTGAAGGGACTCCTGCTAGTTTCACTATTTTCATACATATTATTTACTGAGTTTGCTAGCTAAAGAGGGGAAGGACCAAGATCTGACTCGAAGAACCCTTAATTAATCTTTAACAACGAAATCACTGGTAGAATTCATTGTACACATTTGTGTGCATAACGCCTTAAAGAGTTAGTTGGTCTCCTAAAACTGATGTTTTGAATTAAACATTTCTTTTCATATTTAGGCTAAGACGAATTTTCCTCCTTCAATATTCTCTGGCAATCCCTTCACTTTTTTCTCCATCTCCAATCCTCCAACTATCTTTTTCCTGTGGTCTAGCGCAGATGCGTCCCCGTTGCCTCGGTTATCTTTCAGCGCTATGGCATGGAGATGTTGATCCTAACGATGTCGAGGTGCGATGGAGAGCGGAACAGTTGCAAATGCCAGGTCTACTTAAGAACACCTCGGCGGCCACGAGTCTCGTAGAGTTCCCTTTATGCACCGCAGCATCCGCTGATTGGGGATCACTTCTAGGGTTTTCTTATCTGGCCCGAGATTTCCTATTAATCACACCCAAGAATTCAGGGCAAGCGCATTTTTCAACGGGATATTGTTTAGGAACGCAGCTTTTTCACGTACCTTGAGATTTTAATATAAAAATCAATACTCGCTGGTGTCGCTTCGACAAACTTGCATTTTATTGCTATTAGCGTTCTTGCTATCGTTCGATAATGGCACCCATTGGTTTTGTATTGATGTCTTAACTACACGATGCAAGCGATGTGCAAACTTCAAAAGATGCATTTAGCTTCGTATCTGAACAATGGAGCTGCAAAGAGGAAGCAACATAACATGTGCCCAGTAATTTTTTTTAAGTTAGCTAATTCCTGTTCTCCGTTTGGAGAAACGTGGTCTCTGATTTTCGTAGCTGTCATGAGGCAAATTTCGAGTGGAGCTTAACCACCCAGGGCACTTCGTAAACGACTGCATACTAAGCAACTTTTTGCTCTTTTGAAAATTATCAACTCCTTGCAGTGAATTCTTTGTTTAAGGTGATTTTACCATCCTTCACGTCACTAAAGGGATGGGATTTTTTCCATCTTGCGAACGCAGTACATCATATTTCTCCAATTATGAAACTCAGCACAGCACCCCGTCCTCCGCCATTTCCTTGCTAACGGTTTTTGAGCTAGGAGTAATGAAATTTTTTTTCCCGATTTTCTCCAGTTGTGCGCATCTTCGAAACAAAAAGTGGTTCCTCAATCGGTGCTACGTCACCGATACCCCGATGCTTTGATGTTATTTATCGTTCTTCACATTGTCAGTGCCCTTCTTGTTCGCAGTCGGGACAATCGCTCGGTTGCCCCGGGTCACGTTCCGAACTAGAAGACTTAGCGGGCACAGGCATGGCCAGGAGCGCTCGCCTTAGACCCGCAGCCATTAAATCATAGCATCACCATTCATCATATCGTCTTCTACTCATCGCCTTGCCGTCACATGGCAATAGCATTTCAGCCAGTGTATCAAACCGTTTAGGCTAAAATATCACGTTGTTTTTTATTATAATATCCAACATATAATAAAAGAAAACGGTACGTGGTTTTCTATTGATCAGTGACATCTGGCCTTCCCCCTAAATGATCTAAAAATAATTTTTGCATAGCTTCGTTATCAGGATTTTGTTAAAGATCTCGAGGTAATCAGGGTTTTCCAAGAGATTTTAACTAAGGTTCCTTTATAGTATGCTGCTCCTATTGCTGAAAACAGCCTAAGGTAATTTAAGGTAAGGTAAGGTACGATTAAGAAGTGACCCCATGACTAGCGAAGGACGCCATCTTCTTGTCTCCCTGCAACAATTTTATCAAGCCCCTCGCCATCGGTATTCCTGAGCGCAGGTATGCTAATTACTAAACACTGCGAATAAAATCATTTTTTGTTGCCAATAATCTTCTATATCAGTCAGCTACCGCCCTGAAAACATTAACATGTTCTTTTTATCTCCCCAGTGCCCACGATGATGACCACAAGCTCGGAAAAAAGTATTGGGTAAGAACTGCACCTGCATTCTCTACAAAACATGAGTGTTGGAAATGCTCCTATACAGGGGCCCGAAAACAGCATTATCAGCTATATTTTGCCACCCACTATACGCTAAGAACATTTACAGTTTCGTTTTAGATCAACCTTGTACAAAATCTTCGAGGACGGTACTCTGGCATTGCATACTGTAAGTAGTCTAACTGGGCACATTTATGCGCATTAAAAGGGACACTACGCTTGGCTTTTATTCTTAGCAAACCTCTTGTACTGTGCCTTTTTCTAGGTAGGCTGACATTTGTCAGGCGCCAAAAGCCACCTTTATTGCTGAGAAAAGCACACTGGAAATATTTCAAGCTACACGCTTTCAGCTTCCAACGCGTACACCGTTAAGGACTTCATGGTCACCGTATTAGACACCTTTAGCACACCGTTTACTTTCCTACCGGGAATACCGGTAGCCCTGCCACGTCCAATGCGCATGCAGAGATCGCATTGAGGACGCCAAATGGCGCCAGGCATCCGGAAGCGGTGCAGCTGCGCCCCACCGCCATTGCGCCTGCGCAGATCGCATCGAGGGCGTCAGATGGCGCCACGTACCCGGCAGCTGTGCGCACGACTGCCGCATCGGGACCAATCAGCGCGCGCTCACTGGCAGAGGGCGCGATCCCGGTACTCCGGTAGCGGTAACATGGTACACGGTACGCTAAGGATGGCGTTCTTGACAAAACCTGGCGTCTTCGTCGTTACGCCGGCGACACCGCTAGTTCGCTGACCAGGACGACGACAGGTTGCTGGTCGCACAAACTCCACCGGTTGCAGCACCTGCCGTCGCAGGGCAGAGGCGAATCGCTTAACCACTACGCCAGGAATGGTGTCCCTTAGTGCACCATTCCTTAGTGCACCACCGTAGTGCACCAGGAATGGTGCCCCTTAGGGAGCATTAGTGTCCCTTTAATTTTTGAAGTGAATGGCTGCGTAACCTCATCTCTCGCAGCAGCCCCCAAGAAACTACGCTGACGTTCCGCAGCTTATTCGTGGCGATCGGCTGGTTAAGGCTACAACTGCATCAAGGCGTAAGCCTTACTTGCTCTTTTGCAAGAAAACCCACCTCTGTGTGTACACACTCGATGCAACCCATAAAAGATAGCGTTCTCATGCAACCCTGCAGGTGGCCGTTAAACTAATGATTGGTCGCGGGATGTAGCTCACGACAACCTGGGTGGCAGAAATTCGACCGGTGGCAGCACCGGCCATCCCAGAGCAGTGGCGCACCGCTTGTACGCCGCACCACTGCGCCACGAACCGTATTTCATTTTGTAGCCTTTTTTACCGTATTAAAGCTCAGTTTTCAGTGCATTCAGCGTCTCTCTCTCGTCGGAATCCCGGAATTATCGATACAGGCCGTCTTCAATTTGTCATCAGTGTACCTTTTTAAAACATCCGTAAAATACGGCAGCGTTTGTTTACTAAGTGAAAATAGTGAAATCAAACTACGACTTCCAAACTGACCGCGTCATTAAGTTGTGGTTTCTAAAATTTGATAATCTAAATGTGGTCTTTCGTTTCTCAGCTTCATACATATCGTGCACTTTAGATAGAAACGCAGTCCGGAGCTTTCAGGTTTAAGGCTGCTTGCATTTCGGATGCATACTTTACTGCCGCGATCCACAAGTCGTTGACGTCACAATTCCTGAAATTCTTTGCATTGGGTGCTAAAAATATCTCACCCTTGAGATAACGAATTCATTCATTACTGCAATAGCTTTCGTAAATTCTAAGCTTTCCTCATCCGCATCTATTGGATTAGAGCGTAATTAGTAACTATTACGCACTCAGCAGGCAATGAGCACGTACTATGGCGTGTATTAGTGCGAAAGCACTAATCCGGAGGTTCAGAGCCTAGCAAAATTGTCTATTGTCGATGTATGTCGCATAGAAAAAAGAGTAACGAAAAATAAATCACTTCAATATCCACGACTGGGGGTCGTAACCGCGGTGGCGTGAACAGATCACTTCAAAGGCCGCTTCGGGAGACCACTATGCTATCCCCACAGCGGAACACATTTATTTTTTCTTCAACATGGTGTTTAGTACACGCGTTTCAATGCAGGTAAGAGCTATATACATTATTTACAGAGTAATCAGCCAGTAACCAAGCAAGCTGGATGGAAACACCAGACAACTAAAACGCACATCTTAACACAACTTAACTAAAATGGTGGCAAGGAAAGAGAAGACGTCAGTAACGGGAACCAGTCCGGCTGATAGTCACCATCTGGCCGAAGTGTGAGCTGGAGGAGACGACAGCCTCAGCATGCGGGTCCAAGATGCGCGTTTTCCACGGGCTGTGCAATCTGAGCAGGAAATCATGGCAGAGGGTTCGTGGTCATATTGGGCGGCCATTAGGGAACGCACACTGTGAGAATTCAAAACAATGTCTTTCTTCGCTGTCCTTTGTAGAATGTTCCAAAATAATATCGCAAATTTACAGCCAACAAAGCTGTGATCGATGGTTTCAAGTGCATCACATAAGCGACAATTAAAAGAGGAAACAATTTATTTTTTCTGAAGCCAAAATTTAGGACGTAGACCTTCGGCGTGAAGTTTAAAGAAACACGTTTTAGTACAAAGCTAAATCGGCATTTTACGTACTCATCTCAGTACATCATGAAGAATACAATAATAGTACAGAGTATGATACAATAGAGGCAGGAAAATTATAGATAGCGATCCTTCGTATGAACTTTTACGAGAAAAAGAGAATAAGTATTCATAAGAAAAGCGAACTGCCAGAAAGCACACTAAATCATCAAATTCCTCATAAAACCAAACAATTTGGGCCCCTGGACAAAATTAGAAGAGGCCACTAAGTTAAAAGACGGTTCAGAAAGATACTTTGCAGGGACGCTCTGATAATTAGATGGGAGCTGTCACAGAAAAAGAAGAAATGTGCAGCTAACTGTATGTGCCATTCAGCCTGAGGACATCATCATCATCTCATACAGATCTGTCGAACCTAGTCTGCCTGCAGAAACAGGCCTTAGTAAGTTATCAGGTCGCTGCGGCTCAAAACTGGAGGGTCATATGAGCGTCGCAAATGTTCGGTGAAATCTTTGGATGCAGTGTCTAGCACGACGGAGTACCTCCAAAACGTCCTAAGTTTTTGCTGCCAGAAACATGTTGCAGGCCTGCGCTCGACGGAAAACTGATACGCGGAGCGGAACAAATGCCTGAGCATAGCTCTGAACGGCTGGGACACGCTCCCTCCACTAATGCCCACGAGACTTGAATGCATCAAGCGTAACTCCAAGGTATTTGGGGGGGAGGGGGGGACACGCGACCACTCAGTTCCAGCATAATGAGTCGGCATTGATCCCTATGGGCCGAACCACAGACCGGACATTTTAGAGCCACACACCTCGGAACACTTCTCGGAGCACACCTCGTGTTAAACTGCACCACATCCTCAAGCTGTGCATTGCAGAGCACGGTCTTCGTCAACTTTCATCTGATCCGTCCAGTGGCACTGCCCACTCATCGTCGACTTCTATAGCGCTGATTCTAATACAGTAAACATTCTCTGTAGTTTCTTTTTTTAGAGTGTTCTGTGAAGAGGGCGGAGTGCTCAATGCGGCCAGGCCGACCAACCTTTTTTTCCCCCATGCTCCTCCTTCCCACCGCTTCGTCGTCGACACAAATCACGTTACACTTCCCCCAT